>NW_017670488.1:489885-492379 GCF_001879085.1 Nicotiana attenuata
ATATATATATATATATATATATATATATATATATATATATGATTTTCGTGTGTGTATGAAGATCCACCATTGTTGAGCTTGAAGGCCGAAGCTCCTGAATTTGAAATTTATTTTGAAGATTTATTATTTGATTCGATGTGGGTGCTATAGAATGTTGTTTATAGTACCTTAAAGTAAGCATCCGGATCTGAAATTTTATGTGTATTTGAATATCTACCATTGTTGGGCTTGAAGCTCTTGAATTTAAACTTTTTATTTTAAAAATTTCTTGTCTGATTCAAAGTGAGTGTTATTTAATATGCTTATAGTACCTTCAGGAAGTTCATACTGAAATTTGATCGTATTTGGAGCTAATTTGAGGTGATTGAGATTGAATTTTTCTGCTGAAAATCGAAGAACATAGTTACCCAACAGTATAACGCTACAGTATACAATATGTTGTAGGAGTATATAGCTATACCGCAACAATATACTATTATAGTATACAATATACTGCAATGGTATATTATAATAATTGAAGAAGAACACAGTTACCTAACAGGATACCCATATGGTATACAATATACTGTAGAAGTATATAACTATACTGCAATAGTATACTGTTACAATATACTATAATGGTATACTGTAATAATATGCAGTATACTGTAACAATATGTTGTAATAGTATACAATATACCATAATAGTATACTTTGACTGCTATTTGTTGAATCATCTAGGTGCTATTGTGCAAAGCTAAAGGTATGGTTATAGTAGCATTATATTGTTATAGTATACAATATAATATAATAGTATACCGTTATAAATAAGTCATTTTTTAATTTTTTTTAATCAACTAGCTCCTTGCAAATATTTTATCAAATGAATTTTTTATGGAGTTCCTTCAAAATAATATTAATTGTAATGAAGTAGTTGTCGGAAGACATAAAATTATAAAATGAAAAAAACATTAAAAAAAGTTCAATGAAATAAGGAACGCGAAATAAAATAATAAACTAAAAAGAAGGAAAAATAAAATAAAAAAATAAAAAAGAAACGAGCCAAATTGAGTATAAAACCAGATTTGAATAAAGATTATAAAGAATAATATGATTCGGAAAAAAAAATATATGAACAGAAAAAAAATGAGAAAAAATAAAAGGAGAAAAGAAAGAAAAGAAAAGAAAAGAAAAAGCAAAGAAACAAAAAAGAAAATGAGAAAAAAAAATAATTACCTACAAAAGCTGTACTGGGTAGGAAGGGTAATTAGTTTGGTGGGTAAAAAAACTAATAGGTATGTAAGGGTAATTAGTTTAATTTTTGTGAGTAAAGCTATAAAACTCCCGATCTAATAAGCAAACAGGCCAGCATGATTCGAGTTTCTATGGAATATTGACCCAAGTGGACCACTACTGTTAAAAGCCCATTTCTTGGTCAAAACCTCATAAACAAGGAAATCTTTACATAAATAGCCGGCTGGATCATTGTTTACTTTTCTTAGCTGGTATAAAGAGATTATATAATGATTATACTTATATACATTTTATACCAAAATCATACACTCTTCAACTTTTTTCAACTTAAGCCGTTGGGTGGGGAACTATTTAGTAAAAATTGTATGGGGCGCCCTATTTGATCGCCGCTATTTAACTTATACCCACTTTCTAAAAAAGTTTTAACTTGTACCCACTTTTCAAACAACTTCAAGCCTCTTTCTTCTCCTCCTTCTCCTCCTACGTTTTCTTCTTCTCCCTCTCCTTCTTCAGGTGGCAATGATTTTATATGGTGGTTGTGAATATATTTTATGATATTTTACAATGGTGAGCTGTTATGATGCTTTATTTTTTACTATTGCTTAGGTTTTCTTCTTCTTATTTTTCTTAATTGCAAAATGGGTTCATTAGATTTATTGTTGTTTTGACAAATTGAAGATTGGGGTTTGTTCCTGATGATATTTGGGTGTTATGTTTCAAACTAGTCAATTTGTCCATGCTTCGCGCGGTTGTAAAAGAAAAAAAAATAAAATTTATGATTTTGATCTTATTAGAATTTAATTAAAATATAACATATTGTTAAATCTATAAATATCTTTTCATAATTTTGGAGTATTAAAAAAGTAGAGTTATTTTTTCAAAAGACTAATCAAATAGTTGGTACTGTGTACAACTATGTTTCCATAAAAAGTCAAATCAAACTATCACATATATGTTTGTTTTAGGCAAAGGATGGTAAAAATTTAAAAAGTAGCCGCGATAGCACCATAACAAAATAACTAAATATAAATCTTTAAAAAAATTTACTCGCTCACAGTACATTTTTGTCACACTTCTCCAAACCGATTCTTAAAATTTTAGGCAAGCATCATTGTAATTCAGCCTACAATGTTGCAATGGGTTTTACTTTGCTAAGCATATATGAAAGCTACCATTCGAATTGTTAAACGTTTCATCCATCCATGGGTTTATTGTTGGACATAAAATTACGGGATCTTATCCTTTATCCCCCCCCCCCCCC
>NW_017670488.1:492399-498431 GCF_001879085.1 Nicotiana attenuata
GTTTTTTCTTTCCCTTCCTTCTTTACTTTCCACTTCTTCTTCTTGTCCTTCCTGAGCCGAGGGTCTATTGGAAACAGCCTCTCTACCTGCATTAGGTAGGGGTAAGGTCTGCGTATAGACTACCCTCCCCAGACCCCACCTGCTGGGATCAAACTGGATTTGTTGTTGTTATTGTACATAAAATTACGGGATATAAATATAAAAATTAAAAAGAAAAAAGAAGTAGAGAAAAGAGAACACATGATTTAGCTAAGTGAGTCCTTTAAGATCTTTCATATCTAGTAGAACAAATAAACAATGTTGACTTTAGGCGAGTTATGTTGGTACCTTCTCAAAATTCAACTATGTTTGATCTTACAACGTAAAACATAAAAAATCATTTGATAATGAAACAAAGTAATTTTCTAGATTCCAAAAGAAGCAGCCACACAAAAATAGTGATGCTTGGCAAAAAAATGAAAACAACATTCACCTTTATTTTTCCCACGAACATAGAAATTCCTCCCTGATGTCAGGTACATTAGTAGTGGACATATATCGAATGCTTACATAGATCTCTGTAAAAGACTTTTGCAATTCTCTTTATTTATGATGAATCAGAATAGTCTTACAAACTTTTCAAAATAAAAGATTGTTATACTTGACCATCATATTGTAGAATAACAGGATAGTCTTCCTTTAATGTTGTCACTCCTCCATTTATTTCTTTTTTTTTAATGATCAAAGTCAAATTCTTTTTGTGCATAATGAGGGAGATACTGCAACTCATATTTGGTTAATTTGGAGATAATAACCAAATTTCAATGGGGGATTACAGGGAGAAGAGAAGAGGAACCAATGCTTCTTCAAAGGGAAAAGATATGATATGCTTTATAAGCAAGAATTAGAAGTAAAAGGCTCATGCATTAATCCTCATCAATGTTGTGTTACTCTAGGAAGAAGAGAACGAAAGTCATACAAGGAAAACAGAGAGATTTCAGGAGAGCAATGGAGTAATAAATAGAATTAATAACAAAAGGAATAAATCTGGCAATTACTTTAAATTTCTGCAATTATTTAGATGGAAAATAAGGATAAAAGAGCAAAAAAATTGAGAAAAGAGATAAATAGGTTTCCTTGCATATAAGAGGTGCCACATCATTTTTTCACTTCCCAACTTTATAGATATATATAGATTTGAGCTCATTTGGAGTAGATTTAGTTATTAAATCGTATATTGGATTGTTATAATTCGAAGAACAAATTTTTGTCTCTGGGTAATTTTCACTTCAGATTTATTAGCCTTAAGTGAATGAAAACGTTTGTTGCACTCTAGACTTTTTGGCCTTAAGTGCATCTGAAGTACAATTTTCACTTCAGACTTATTGGCGTTAAGTGTAGCAAAACGTTTGTTGCACTTCAGACCTTTTGGCATTAAGTGCATCAGAAGTGCAATAGCACTTCAAAATTATTAGCCTTAAGTGTAGCAAAACGTCTGATGCAATTCATACCTCTTGGCCTTAAGTGCATTTGAAGTGCAATTTTTCACTTCAGACTTATTGGCCTTAAGTGCATGGAACCATTGGTTACACTTTAGGCCTATTTGGCCTTAAGTGCATCTGAAGCGCAATTTTTTCACTTCAGGCATTTTTTTTAACTTCAGACCCCATAAGTCTGAAGTTAATCGTAAAGTGAGTACGCTTACAAACTTTTTTTGCAAAGTGGGTATAACCGGGTATAGATAAAAAAGCCTCAACTATTTAGGCTAATTCTTATGAAAAGGGATGGGTGGGTCGTTTGAAGTCTATTCAGTGATGATCGATGTGAATTGAGCCGCATATATGATTGCACATTAAGGATGAAACGATGAGACTATTTTGCTCCATTTCGCATTCTAATTTTTTTTTCTTTTGTTAAGAGTATTGAAAGTTGGACTGTGATTCAAATTTCCAAGGTGTTGCTCGTATTATTGAAATAAGTTCTATTTCTAACCACTTGGTTATTTATAAAATAGTTTACTCATCAACTTTTGACTATGATTTAAGATTACCCTCAAGTTGGAGCTCTAATTCAAAGGTCAATACGAGATATTTTCCAAATGATGGGGAAATATTAAACTAACAATTAAAGTTACACAATTTTAAATAGTATAAAGGCAAATGAACAGGTTCTTTGCCTTCTTGAAGATACGGATATTCTTCCCGGACCTCACTTGGGTAATTACACTGGGTCTGCTGCTTGCTGCTGTTGTAAAAGGGCAAATGAACCATTTTTCCTTTTCAAGAAAATCATGTTTATGTTTTTTGAAGAATAAAAAAATTATATTTGTGCTTTGCCCAAACACCAATTGAATTAGCTCGTCCGTGGCTGCATGTGGGTAACAGGAACAAAAGTATGAAGCCTGTGACCTCTACAAATCTCATGATATCAAACATTCTTGTCGCCTTTATTTACCAAAAAACAATATCTCTAGCATTCTAGTGTTTATTCGGCCAAGTGGGGCCCAGTATTCTTCGGCAATGGAGTTAACTTTTTAATCACGTACTAATTCATATAAATTAGGGGTGAATTAGTGTAGCTAAAAGTTAAAGATGGGTCAAAATGGTTTTAACTCTATTCTTTTCCCTAGGGATTAAACTCATACAAGCATAAAAACAATGTTTGACTTGTGACTTTTTGTTGGGCAATTCAGATCATGACCTTCTCATAACCCATAGTTGATCTAACCAATATTAACCCATACATACTTAATTTTTCTTTACCCACCCAAATTTGAGCAGACCAATTATTTAAAATCCTTAGATCCCACACGGTTAGCAAATAGTTGTGGAAATACAAGGAAAGAAGAAAGAAAAGGGACGGGCTATTTATTATGAGACGTTGTCAGCCATATTTCCCAGTCAAAGTCTTATACCGTCCGAGTTTCCCCTCCACGCTTCACGCAATTGACTTTCTATTTATTTAGTTGGTATACTTTCTTGTTTGTAATTTCATCCGTTCTTCACTTTTTTTTCTTCCAGATGTTCAAAGGCTGCTCCTCGTAAGGGAATATAACTTACAAGCCTAGTAGTAATAAAGTCACCTTATGCACACCTTGAAAGGGCATCCCAGTGCACTAAGTTCCTGCTATGCGTGGGATCCCGGGAAGAGCCGGACCACAAGGGTCTATTGTACACAGCTTCGGCCTACATTTCTGAAAGAGGCTGTTTCCACGACTCGAACTCGTGGTCACATGGCAACAACTTTACCAGTTACGCCTAAGCCCCCCTTTAATATTCCATTAAATATACATCTAGACTATCTACATCACACCATTCGGCCAAGTGGGGCCCAGTATTACTATTACACGAACAAGCATAAGATTCGTGCCAATTTGAAAACCATATTCTCCTCTTGTACTACTTCAGTATGCTATTGCTAAAGTAGTCACTAGACATTTAATAATCAAAATGCTAAAATGCAAGATACTTATGAATTGCAGAAATAATTTTTAGATTTACCAAAGATTAAAAGTCTCAATCTTTGTCACCTGAATTTTCCTCTTTTCTATCTATCATCTCTGGCAACATTTATCTTAAGCTTTCCACCTCCTTCCACTTAACCGACTTCCTCCATTTGTGCGTGTCATCCTTCCACTGAATTCATGCTAATCTTTTATGTATTGTTCCAATTTTAAGCGATCCTGGCCGTCTATTGGCAACAATGCTCGATCGATTCCTTGAAAATCGCGTCAATGGCTCAATAATAGAGTGTCTATATTTGCAGGGTAACACCTGAAGCCTCCCTCTTTTTGATCGGACCACCGGCGACGAACATTTTCCGTCCACATTTTCCTCCACGTATTCCATTCCCCAGCACTTATTTCTCCGTTTCAGTTGCTTTGTTCGGCTTTTCTTCTCTGGCTCCGGTTCAAAATCTAAATCCTCGTCTTTGAATTCACCAAATATCAATCTTGCTGCTTCAATGAGCAAACCCATAAATCCTTTATCCTCTTCAAGTTTGGTAATTTCAGAAATCCCATTAGTATTCTCAAGCTGAGAACTTTCTAGAATTTCCACGTCAGCATCGGCAAGTCCACCATTAGTGTGAACTTCAACTTCTAAAAAACTGTCACTGTCCAACAATTTCTCTGAGCATTTCTCAACCCCAGCGGAATTTTCACTCCCGGCGGCGGTGAAACCATCAACCGGAGACTCAGATTCTTGAATCTCCGGCGAAGCACAAAACCCAACATTCAAGTCAATGGAAAATCCATTGTTGACCTCATATTCTGGTTCTTTAAGTTGGGAAGTTAATAAAGATGGAAGCTTTATGGTATTTCCAGGTGGGATAGTGGAGATTGTCCTTAGAATTTTGAAGAGACAATTCTGTGCTTTGGAACAAGTAGGGTGTTTTTCGGTACAAAGTGAAGATGAAGAGGAAGTTGAAGAGGAAGTTGCTGATACATAGCGTACCTGATTAGAAGGATTATTCAACAATTGATGTGAATCCATTTTCCTCCTCCTTTTTTGCACCGATCAAAATCGAAAGTTACAGACGTAGCTTTCTAGTTCTGTAATGAAAAGGGAGAAAAACGAAGAAAGAGGATTATAGAAACAAGAAAATGCAGACCCGATTCTCGTGGCCTTTTCTCCGTTTTTAGCACTGCTCCTTCATTTTGATTTTTCACTTTCCTTTTCTCTTTTTTTATGTCTTCTGTGCTTCAGAGGATGGAAGGTCAACTTTGCTCTTATATTATGTGAAATTGAGAAACTTTGTGTCATTCTAATTTTTTTGGTTTAATATTATCTTGTCATTAGAAAAAGTCTTATTTCTGTTGTTGATTTTTTTTTTTTTTTTTTTTTTTGGTGTCCGCTTATTTCATATTGAAATTTCTTTAATGGAAGACAAGTATAAAACAATTTGCCAATGCAAGGATACAAATGAACTGAAAGCATCACAAATGAAATGACATATTGAATAATTTCGAAAATAATATAGAAGAGTCATTTCTCTTGAATAAAATGTGAATACAATCGCCAAACATGAAATTTTGTTACGCTCTTAAATTGTTGAGAAAAACATGAAAATGGAGAGGTACTTCAGTGACTATCTTAATCATTAGATTTATATATTTTCCCTTCTCTTTTCCTTCCCCCTTTTTTTCTACCAAAACATTAGCACAAAAAGGAAAACTCTTCTTTAAGCAAATTTCGGAATGTTATATTTTGTATCTTATAATGGGTTGATGACCATTTTAAATCTTTATTGTCATTAGGGCTGCACAAAGAAAATCGACAAATCGCGCCAAATCGATAATCCGACTCAAACCGAGAAAAAAACCCAATTATGGTTTGGTTTGATTTGGTTTGGTGTTCGAAAAATAAAACCCGACCATAATTGATTTGGTTTGGTTTCAACGATATATAATTTTCAACAAGTTGTTCGTCAATTCGGTAAACTCGTTCCAATTCTTAAGTTTTAATATTATAGTTTTGTTTTGTTTTATTTACTTTTGTATAGTTTGATTAATTAAGATAGATTTTTCATTAAAAAAAATATTTAGTAAACATAAGGGAAAATCCAAGAGTGGTGAATTTAGTGGCCAATCTATTCCTCCTCCAATTCCACGGGCTCCCTACCCAAATTTCATACCCGCCCTCTACCTGCTCCTATTCTTGATAGTGATAATACTTTATTACAATTTATTGAGAGTCAATATTTGCATAATGTTGGAGGTAGTGAACACTTAGACCATGAATATATGAATGCTCTTTAATGTAGTCCAACTATTGATGAAGATAATGAGCGGGAAATAGATTTGGATGAAACACAACCAGATGACGATACACCCACTAGTCCTATTGCTGAAGTTAACCCAACTAATCCAAATGATGTCCCGTCTTACACCCCTGTTACTACCCCTACTTTTTCTAGACAACCTTCTAAACGGTGCGAAACTTCTCTTGTTTGGCAATTTTTTATTCAGATAAGAGTAAAAAATAAAGCTAAGTGTAAAACTTGTGACAAAGAGTTAGCTTTGAACTATGTTGATCGGGGGAGGGGGGGGGGGG
>NW_017670488.1:498443-513242 GCF_001879085.1 Nicotiana attenuata
GGGGGAAGTTTGAGGAGACACATAGTGCTACACCCTCAAGATAAAGTTAAATATCTTCATATGAAAGCTTCGGCCGAGGGGACAAGTGTACCTAGTCAGCCTGACCCTAGTACCGGATCAAATTAATTTCAACCGAGAATTAATATTGTTACCGGTGGTATTTTATATTATGATCCAAGAAAAGATAGGGAAGAATTGGCAAAAATGGTTACTGTTATGTGCTTACCCTACAATTTTCCTTCTAACCCTCACTTTGTGCATTATATTAGAAAAGTTTTTAATCCTACTTATAAAGGATGGCCTCGCACAACCGTAAAGGGTGATATTTATAAATATAAACAAT
This sequence comes from Nicotiana attenuata, assembly GCF_001879085.1. Classification (NCBI taxonomy): domain Eukaryota; kingdom Viridiplantae; phylum Streptophyta; class Magnoliopsida; order Solanales; family Solanaceae; genus Nicotiana; species Nicotiana attenuata. Next base: position 498,787 of record NW_017670488.1, read on the forward strand.
ATTTGCGCTATTTATTTACTCATATTAATTGTCATGTTGCTATTACTACTGATATTGGTAGAAGTGATAATGAATGTGATTATCTTACTGTTACCAGTCATTGGATTGATGAGGATTGGATAATGCAAAAGCGCATTATCGCTTATAGAATAATTAATTTACGTCACATAGGGCAGTTTATTTCTAGCACTGTTACGGATATTTGTAGATATTTTTGCATTAGTGATAAAATAATGTCAATTTCAATGGATAATGCTACTAGTAACACTAATGTTGTAGCCTTGCTTACCACTACACTAAATCTTGTATTTAGTAACATTTTTCATGTTGGATGTATTTGTCATATTTACCATTTAATTGTGGGTGATGGTATGAGAATTTTAAATGTTGAAATTGAAAAGGTTAAAATGGCTCTTCACTGGCTTTTTTATTCAAACCGTAGAAGTAGACTCAGAGAATATTTTAAAAGATGCGATGAATTTGGCCTAAGAGAAAGAAAGGTTCCTAAACCTTGTCCAACTAGATGGAATTACATGTATAAAAGTTTAGTTGTTCCATATGAATATAGAAACCCCATAAACTCAACGTTCAATGCTCATGTAAGTGATGATGATGAGCACCTTACAAATGCGGATTTGGCTAATGTTAAATTCTTGTAGATTTTTTAAAAAAATTTCATATTGCTACAAATGAATTTTCCGGGCAATATTATCCTACTATTTCTAACTGTTTAGTTTATATTGCAGAACTTGCAAATTTGTTTGCTTATTTTTTAGAGGGTGGGGAAATTTATGAACAAGCTATTAATTCTATGAGAAGGAAATTTAAAAAATATTTTTTCCCTATTCCCCCTATTTATGGCGTTGCTGCCTTTTTAAATCCTACTATAAAATTAGGAGGTCCTCAATTTTGGTATCAATCTGTTTATAATGGTTTAGCACTTGAAGATGAGGAGTTGTCTATACTTTCGGAAGCACAAGCCTCAATTAAAATAAATGCTCAAACTATTTATAGTGCTTATGAAATTGCAATAGATAATGCTAGACCAAATGTTCCAACTCCTTCTTCTTCTAGTTCTCAATCATCTAAAAGAACTGCGGGAGTAAGAACACTTATTGCTTGGGCTGGGTTCAGGGGTTCTCAAGGTTCTAGTACTAGTGATTGTTCACAATTAAATGAGCTTGAAGTTTATTTGTCATAGGGAACTGAGGAAGTGAATCTCGACGGCTCCTTTAATGTTTTGGAATGGTGGAATGACAAAGAAAAACACTTTCGGATCTCTCAAGGATGGCCCGAGACATTTTAATCATTCAAGCTTCAATAGTGGCATCGGAGAGCGCTTTCAGTCAAGCAAGATTTCAACTTGGTGATTTAGAACGTCTATGAGGGGAGCTTGGAAAAATATTTAGAGATTGGATCCGTTCGGAACGAAAAAATTTTGGACTTGCTGAATCATAACCAGAGGTAGACGAAGCTTACGAAGAAATGCTAGCTGAACTTGCGGAGGATGCAGCTTCGCCCGGAAGCGATGATGAACAAACTTCTTTTCCGCCACCACTAACGAAAATTCCTCCGAACCTTGAAGGATTTATGAAATTTGTTAGAGATACCATGTAAAATTAATATGTAACTTGTATTTTGGCACATCTTGATTAGTTTCTTTTTCTTCTCAATGGTGGTATTAGCACCTTGTTGTGCTCATTCCATGGGGGGAGGAAGATTAAGAAAGATATTGCCATGTTTTGTTAATGCTATAAATAAAATTATAATGCATTGCTTTGAATATCTCTTTACAATATTTTTGTGTTTAATTTGAATTCACAATTCTATAATATAGTTTTTACAAGGAATTGCTTAGATAACAAAAAAAATTTTAAAAAAAAATTGAAATTAACCGTTGGGCCCACATAGGCCCACTGAAGCCTGGGACCGGCCCACTTAGCCCGGGACCATTAGATCGTGGTCCCGGTCCGGTTCCTACCAAAACCCTACGAAGCCCGGGACTGTTTAAGACTGACCCACGAAGCCCGGGCCCACTTACGACCGGCCCACGAGGCCCGTTTAGGCCCGGGCCCGGCCAACATTACACCCTTAGTTCAATCTCTGGCCTCCGTTACCTAAATCACTAATAGTGTATAATCGCAAAGACATAATGTGTACACTAGATTATATTAACTTAATTTTTGTTAATTAATAAATTAATATGAGAATGTATATTAATTTACAATGGTAAATAATAAATATTTTTTAAGATAGATGATCATTTATTCAGGTTTGATGTAAGCAATTTTATTGCATAAAGTTGCTTATTTTTTCCAATAATCAATAGGAGTAAGAGGATAAAGAAGATTATCACTCTTATGATTCTTCCCAAATAGTTATAATTAAGTAAACCTCAACTGGATATAGTAGTAGATGTGAGACCAATAAGACTGGATTGGTATTATGTATGATTTCATTCGTGAACCTCTTGACTATTAAACTATTTTTTCTTGAGAATATCTATTTGTTTTACATTTGGACTTTCAACTTTTTGGCACTAATAAATGATAAACTCTCTGGTGGTATTGGTACTGTGCTAAAAGAACCGGCCCGGGGGAGGGGGGGGGGGGGGGGGGGAAGGGCGAATTGCAGTTCCTCAATAATTTTTATGCTATTAATGAATAGGGAGAAGTCAATAATGAATACAAGGTTATTTATGCTACCTACTATCAGTGGCGGAGCCAAAATTTTTATCAAGGAGTGTGAAAATATAAATAATTAAATACATCAAAAAATCAAAGTGGAGTTAACGTATAGTAAATATACATAATATAAAATAAATTATCTAGCAATATAGTGTAATTTTCCGACGAAGGGCTATCGCTTGACACCGCTTGGTTCAATGTGGCCCCGCCACTGCCTTCTATGTAGTAATATCAACTTATTTCCAGTAACAATGGAACTATGACCTCTTTTTTAACCACTTGAATAAAATCGGTGGTTATTATTCTCTTTGACAAAAATATTGATTTACACAATCGAATTGAAAGTTATGGCATGAAATGGTAAATAATGTTCCATCCTTAATCAACGGTTTTCTATTCTAGCTTTGAGCATGGATCAATTGCATTTGATAGGAAGCACTTTACTTTTAAAGTAGATTTTGTCGTTCGAATTCGAATTAGTCTGTTTGACAAATACTCCAATAATTTACACAATCAAAAGTTATAGCGTAGAAGGGTAAGTATTGCTTCATCTTTAATCAAATGTTTTTAGTTCGAGCTCTGTGTGTAGATCAGTCGCGTTTAATAGGAAGTCTTTTTTTTAGATTCTTAAAGTGGATATTTGTGTATGAATTCGAATTAGTTGGCTCTCACAATGATTACCAGACAATTAGGTGGACAAAAAAATGATGTAAAAAATAAACAGCATTACTGCAAGACACATGAGAAGATAGAAAAGTGAGTGTGGGTAGTGGCAAACGGAGGCAAAGGAAGAAAAAATTCAGTTTTGACACGGTGAAAGTAATCATTACCACCTTTATTAGCTTGCCTTTGACCGACCTTTTTGCCTCCTACTTTCTCTTTGTTGCAGAAACTAAGGTTTTTTCTGTTTTTCCAGCCACCGCTACAGTTGATTCTTCTTTTCTATCATTTGAGAGTTTGTGACTTTGAACCACCACCCTAAATTCTCAAAGAAAAGGTTAAAAGTACGTACGTAACATCAAATCTCTTCTAATAAAGTCTTGGTATATTTCACTTTAAAGAAAAAGGCACAAGATTTATAGGTTCCTTAATAATTAAATTAACAAAAAAGTGACTATCATTCATCTTTGAATGATAATTTTTAGTTACTAACAGGGTGTTTGGTTAAGCTTATAAGCTGTTTAAATTGGCTTATGAGCACCTTTTGACTTATTTAATGCGTTTGGTAAACACTCAAAGTGTTTATAAGCTAAAATCATCCATAAATCATAAGTTGGCCACCCCCAACTTATGGTTTTTCAGCTTACAAGCACTTTTAGTTTGACCAAGACTTTTACTAGTTTATCCTTAATAATATTTTTTTATTTACAAAATATTTTTTTCAAAATAAATTTTCTAACTTTCTCTTCATTCCATATTCGTTTTCATACTTTTCTTTAAAAAGAAAGTTTTTAATTTATAATATTTTGTAAAGTTTTAAAGGTATTTTAATCATTTTAACAAAAGAATAGCTTATCAACACTTTTCTAACAAACACATCAACTGCTTATTATCAGTTTCAGCACGTCTATCCAAACACGTAAATACTTATTTAAAAAATCAATTTCAGCACTTAAAAAAACTTTTCAGTACTTCAAGCTTATCAACTATTTACAATCAGCTAATTCAAAGGTGGAGCAGTAAGTAGGACTTTATACTCTCGGAGTAGGACTACTATGTGCGAATCCATATTAATCGGGTTCCAAAGCTGACACCAAACGCTGGGTGCTGATAATAGGTGAATTTGACTATAATCACACCATTAAATAATCACCTTCTTGTGTAGTTTTAATGCTAAAAGTGATGACAAAATGCTCTTATTAGTGCTTTTCATGATTTGTAGGTGATATATGTATAAGGAAGGCTAAGGAGCAGTTTTGGAGTTAAAAGTGATGAAAAAGAGGCCAACTGTGAAATTTCCCAAGTGAACCATGCAAAACAGGCCGAAGATTCAGAGTACTGGATCCACCGCGGTTCCACCGCGACCGCGGCAGAACCGCGGTGGGAGCAGCTTCAGAAGATCAGAGAATCCGCGAGGGTGTTTGGCGCGCAGAAACTTCAGGGACCAAAGTGTCAATTACGTGATTTTTAGACCTAAACCCTATTTAAAACATTAGACTTCGCCCAAGAGAGGCATGTATTGATTTTTAAGGTTTCTTAGCAAGGAAAACCATTGTGAGAGAATACTCTAAACATCTTTCTTCTTTTCTTTTGATTTTTATGATGAATTCAATCTTAGTTTCTTTTCCCATAGCCATGAGTAGCTAAATTCCTTGTCTAAGGTTTTGATGGAACCTATTGGGTGATGAACTTCTTGTTTATGTGAATACAAATTGCTAGTTTAATCTCTATTTGTTCAACTTCATGTTCGTTGTAGTTAATTGACAGGATCCTCAATTAGCTGTGCCTATTTAGTGTGCATAACTTGGAAAAGAGTGCATATTTAGGGTATTGTTGAACAACACCACTCCTAGATTATTAGAGGAATCTATAATTGCGGGTTTAAAGGCGGAATTAGGGATAACGAAGCCTTGGGTGTAATCTAAAGTGAATCGTGCTAAATAAAGTAAGCTAGTGTATCTCGGGAGAGTGCAATAGTAAATTACTGTGATTACTCGGGAGAGATTTGCGGTAAGATTAGCGTTCATGATTGATAGAGAGGTGTTGGTAAATTTGTATGAGCATAAACAGAAGGGATTCCATCAATAGGGAATCATTGCCTTAGTTTTCTTCATAATTGTTTACAACCTCATTAGTTTAGTTTACAACTATTTAGTTACTTGCAAGCTAGTCGTTAAAGAATACTAAACTGAGATTTGAACATTTGGGAAGCTGGTTCTGAAGAATTAGTGGGTCTGAAGATAGTAGTTGATAGGTTAACTCTCTGTGGATTCGACCCTGGACGTAATACTCGGGTTATATTTGCAACGTCCGCTTAGTCCTTTTTATAAGGCATAGTTGGGCGTGATCAAAGTTTGGCGCCGTTGCCGGGGAGTTAACGGAATTATCAATTGCCATTGACAGAAATACAAGGATTCTTATTGTAGTCAGTCTTCTCGCTACCAACTCTTTCATTTGACGGTTGTTGATCTGGGTGCGCAGGTGTATGCCTAGAAATTCTACGAGGACTGGAGAACTACTTGAAGGACTCTCAGACCCCGAGAAGACATTCCGAGCATTGAATCGTGCCAACAAAAGACTTCAACAACCCCAACAAACACAACAATCCGAAATTGACATGGGCGACATAAACGATCCCAACGGGAACGTCAGGAATGAGCAATTGGCACCTCCTGTGCCTGAGGGTGCACTATATGACTGGGCACAACCCACAGCTGACAATTTGGCCACTTCCATTGTTGTGCCCGCAATACAAGTTGAATCGTTCCAGATCACAAATAACATGCTACACTTGTTGCAGAACAAGGGACTCTTTTCTGGGACATAAACAGAAGATCCTCAGCAGCACTAAAAGAACTTCCTGTCTATATGCAAAACCCAAAGGCAACCCAACGTGACTCCGGAAGCAATCAGGCTATTATTGTTTCCATTCTCGATGACATGAGCTGCTCAGGTTTGGCTAAACTCGCTTCCCATAAACTCTATAGCAACTTGGGATGAGTTGGTCAAGCAATTTCACAACAAGTTCCATCCGCCCAACAAAACTGCTCAACAAATTGATGAGATTGTGAGCTTCAAACAGAAACCAATGGAGACACTACACGAGATATGGGGCAGGTTTAAAGGAATGTTGGTTATGTGTCCTCACCATGGTGTTCCAGAACAGATGTTGGGACAACGTTTTTACATGGGACTGTCAGACAGCTTGAAGAATATCGTTGATGCCTCGGCTGGTGGGGCATTCTTGAGCAAGACTTGGAGAGAAGGTCAGAATTTGCTCGACAAGATGGCGCAGAATTCGGGTTGGACATCTAGGAATGCACCTATCACTCCAGTGGTGCACTCAGTGCCTCTTGATCCTTCTAATACAATGGCTGAAAATATGGCGACTCTTTTGACACAAATGAGCATCCTCACCAAAAAGGTGGAGGAATCAGGGCAGAAGCAACAGGTTCATATAGTAGATACTACCAATGGGGGCTTGTGCACATCTTGCATTAGCCAGCCAATTGGTAATCCTTGGAATACAGAGCATGATCATCATCATCAACACCCTGAAGATATGAACTATGTGGCTAACTATGGGGGTCAGAGGCAAGGTAATCAGAACTGGGGTCAGCAGACTCAGCAGCAGTACAGGCCACCTCAGCCACAGTATAATGCCGGAAACATGGGAGGCATGAGACCCCCCAACAACATGGCGCCGTATCCTAGACCACATGGGTACAACAATCAGCAGCAAGGGTACCACCCACCTCAGCAACAACAGGGTGGAAGACAGGAAGACGAGTTTGCAAGACTTGAAGCAATGATGCAGCAGGTTATTGGTTCCAATGCTAAGATAAATGAAAGGGTGGATGCACATGATGCAGCTATCAAAGATATTGAGGTACAAGTGGGCCAGATTTCAATGTCACTTAACAATCGTCCTCAAGGGACATTACCTGCAGATACCCAAATCAATCCAAAAGATCAGGGCCCAAAGCAGCTGATGGCGGTGAGTCTACGGAATGGCAGGGATCTAGATTTTGAGCAAGAGAGAGCTCGAGAAAACATACAAGCTGAGACACTCATTCTAGTACCTATTGAGCTGGATGAGTCTACGGGATTGTCAGAGGTAACAGTTCAGCCTGCTCCTGAAGAAAAGAATATGCAGCAAGAGACTGAGACAGTAGCTGAACCATTAGTTGAAGTAGTAGCTGAGAAAGAGAAATCTCAAGTGATTGGGAAGAAAAGAGCTCCTGCACCATTTCCGCAAAGGTTGGCCAAGCATCAAAAGGAGGAGCAGTATAAAAAGTTCCTGGAGATGCTCAAACAAATCCAGGTAAACATTCCACTGATAGAAGCTCTAAAGGAGATGCCAGGATACGCTAAAATGATGAAGGACTTGATGTCTCGGAAATTTGATTTTCAAGACTTGTCGACAGTGACACTTACTCAGACTTGTAGTGCAGTGGTATCTAGACCTGTTGCTGAAAAGCTATCTGATCCAGGTAGTTTTACAATTCCATGCACTATTGGGAACTATGCCTTTGCTAAGGCACTCTGTGATTTAGGGGCCAGCATTAATCTCATGCCCCTGGTTATTTATAAGAGGTTAGGCATTGGGATAGCTAGACCTACCTCTATGTTGTTGCAACTGGCTGATAGAACTGTTAAGCGTCCATTTGGGATCCTTGATGATGTGCTTATTCAGGTGGGGAAATTCGTGTTCCCTGCAGATTTTGTAATCTTGGATTGCAAAGTGGATGAAGAAATTCCTGTAATTTAAGGACGACCTTTCTTGGCCACGGGGAGAGCTTTGATTGATTGCGAGACTGGGGAGCTTAAGATGAGGCTCAATGATGAAGAAATTATATTTAATGTGCAGAAATCGATGAGGCGACCAAGTGAGTTCGCAAATTGTTCTCTTATTAATGCAGTGGATGTAATTGTAGAGTCTGATGATGCGGCGTTGACGGTTGAGGATCCCCTTACTGCATGCTTGAAAAATTTGGACGAAGTGAATGGTGAGTATTTGGCGGAATGAGTGTTGGCACTGGAAGGTAAAGGGTTCTGGGAGAGAAATCCGGAGTTCGAGCCCTTACACTTAGAAAAGAGAGAGACCCCTCCAGCTAAGCCATCCATCGAGGAACCACCTAAGCTGGAACTAAAGCCATTGCCAACCCACCTCAGGTATGAATTTCTGGGTCCTGACTCCACATTACCTATTATTATCTCATCTGGTTTGTTAGATGTGCAGGTTCAACAGCTTCTACAGGTACTAAGGGAGTGCAAAACTGCCATTGGGTGGACCATGGCAGACATCAAGGGGATCAGCCCCGCCTACTGTATGCACAAGATTCTGTTGGAAGAGGGGCACAAACCTTCCAGGGAACATCAGAGAAGGCTGAACCCGAATATGAAGGAAGTGGTGAAGAAGGAAGTGATAAAGTGGTTGGATGTGGGAATCATTTTCCCAATCTCTGACAGTAGCTGGGTTAGCCCAGTTCAATGTGTGCCTAAAAAGGGTGGCATGACGGTGGTAAAGAACGACAACAATGAACTTATCTCAACAAGGACCGTCACAGGCTGGAGAATCTGGATGGATTATAGAAAGTTGAATCTAGCCACCAGGAAAGACCACTTCCCACTTCCCTTCATTGATCAAATGCTGGATAGATTGGCAGGGAGGTCACACTTTTGCTTCTTAGATGGGTACTCAGGGTACAATCAAATCTCCATTGCCCCTGAGGATAGAGAAAAGACCTCCTTCACATGCCCGTACAGAATTTATGCCTTCAGGAGGATGCCCTTTGGCCTATGCAATGCATCCGCCACATTCCAACGGTGCATGATGGCCATATTTACTGACATGGTAGAAGATATAATGGAGGTGTTCATGGATGACTTCTCAGTGGTGGGGAACTCATTTGAGGATTGCCTAGTGAATCTGACGCGTGTGCTAAAACGGTGCATCGAGACTAACTTGGTTTTGAACTGGGAAAAGTGTCGTTTCATGGTACAAGAAGGAATAGTCTTGGGGCACCGGGTGTCAAGCAAGGGAATAGAGGTTGATAGAGCAAAGGTTGATATCATAGCAAAGCTGCCGCCACCAACGTCAGTCAAAGCCATAAGAAGCTTTCTTGGACATGCCGGATTCTACCGGAGGTTCATTAAGGACTTCTCCAAAATCGCCAACCCTCTCTGTAAGTTGTTAGAGAAAGATCACCCTTTTGTATTTTCTGATGCTTGCAGGGCAGCTTTTGAGGAGTTGAAGCAAAGGCTGGTCACAACACCCATAATCGTTGCCCCCGACTGGGAACAACCGTTCTAATTAATGTGTGATGCTAGTGACTACGCGGTGGGGGCAGTGCTGGGCCAGCGGAAGGACAAATTGATGCACCCAATCTACTATGCTAGTAGGATGCTGAGTGGAGCCCAGTTGAACTACACAGTGACAGAAAAGGAGATGCTAGCTGTGGTATTTGCTTTTGACAAGTTCCGGTCCTATCTGATAGGATTCAAGGTAATCGTATACACTGACCATGCAGCTCTGATACTTAATAGAAAAGAAGGACTCTAAGCCACGCCTGATTCGCTACTGCAAGAGTTCGATCTTGAAATTCGTGACCGCAAGGGCACTGAAAATCAGGTCGCTGATCACCTATCACGACTTGAAGGAGCTAAAAATGTAGTAGAAGTGGAGGAAATTCTGGAAACTTTTCCAGATGAGCAGCTGCTCGTTACCACTCATCAGGAAGCGCCTTGGTATGCAGACTATGCTAATTACCTGGCCAGTGGTATTGTTCCTCACGACCTGTCATCGGTCCAGAGGAAGAGATTCTTTCGTGAAAGCCAATGGTATTACTGGGATGAGCCCTACTTGTTTAGAATATGCCTTGATAACATGATCCGGAGATGCGTCCCTGAGATCGAACAATCTTCTGTCTTGCAGGCTTGTCACGCTTCGGCGTATGGCGGTCACTTTGGAGGAATCAGGACGGCAGCTAAGGTGCTAGAGGCCGGATTTTTCTGGCCAACGGTGTTCAAGGATGCTCACTTATGGGTCAAGGGCTGTAATGAATGTCAACGCACCGGGAACATTTCCCGGCGTCACGAGATGCCCATGAACCCAGTTCAAGAGGTGGAAGTGTTTGATGTTTGGGGGATAGATTTCATGGGTCCCTTCGTCAGCTCCTATGGAAATAAATACATTCTTGTTGCTGTAGACTATGTGTCCAAGTGGGTGGAAGCTGCAGCATTACCCACCAATGATGCTAAGGTAGTAGTCGGGTTTCTAAAGAAGAACATATTCACACGCTTTAGGACACCGCGTGCAATTATCAGCGACGGAGGCACTCATTTCTGCAACCGGGCCTTCGAGAAGTTGTTGGCGAAATATGATGTGCGCCACAAGGTGGCTACTCCGTACCACCCACAGACCAGTGGACAGGTTGAGGTGTCCAACAGAGAGATCAAGAGCGTATTGACAAAAACTGTAAATGCTACAAGAACTGACTGGTCAAGGAAGCTAGATGATGCACTATGGGCCTACAGGACAGCTTTCAAGACACCAATTGGTATGTCACCATATAAGTTGGTGTTTGGAAAGGCCTACCACCTACCTGTAGAACTTGAACATAAAGCGTGGTGGGCACTGAAACAGCTGAATTTAGACTTGGAAGCTACGGGCACGTTGAGAGTCACAAAATTACATGAGCTAGAGGAGTTCCGGTATCTTGCTTTTGAGAGCTCAAGGCTATATAAAGAGAGAATGAAGAGGCTTCACGATCAGAACATCATTGAACGAAATTTCAAACCTGGGGACAGGGTACTGCTTTATAACTCAAGACTGCGGTTATTCCCGGGTAAGCTAAAGTCAAGGTGGTCTGGACCATTTCGCGTGGTTAAAGTGTTTCCATCCGGAGCTGTGGAAGTTGCTACTGAAGATGACTCTCGTACATTTAGAGTCAATGGTCAGCGGTTGAAATTGTATATAGGCATGAACGAGCCTAAGAAGATGACAGAGCTGCATTTGAATGAACCCCAGAGGTCGAGCGAACCTTAATTTCGCTCACATGAGTCGTGCCGCGACGTTAAATCAAGCGCTACGTGGGAGGCAACCCATGACATTGTTGTAATTTTAACCTTTATAACCTATTAAAAAAAAAAACTGGGCGTTAGAATCAGAGAGGGGCCTCGACCGCGGTTCTACCGCGACCGCGGTGAAACCGCGGTCAAAAGGCCTCGAGGAATCTCACTGCTCGCGGTTCTACCGCGACCGCGGCAGAACCGTGGCAGAGACAGACGCGGCCAGGTAAGTACTGTTTTTTTTTATTTTTTTTTTCTTTTTCTTTTTTTTTACACCCTCACAAACCCCCCCCTTCCTATTTCCCCTCAATTATTTCCGCCCAACCCCCATCCCATTCTTTTTTTCTCTCTCTCTTCAACAAAAATTCTCCTTCTTCTTCTTCTTCAAACCTCCATTACCAACCCCCTTCTTCCCCAAACCTCCATTAACATACCTCCCTTCCTTCCCCTCTTCGACTTAAGTAAGTTATTCTTCTCTGTCTCTATTTCTTTCTCTTTTAAGTAGTGTAATTTGTTAAATTATTATTTTTGCTTAAACCCTAGTAGGAGTAGTGTAGTAGTTTGAATTTTTTTTGCTTTCTTTTATGTTTGCAATTGTTGTAGTTGTTGTAGTTGATGTTTATGAGGTTGTTTGGTGCCAAATTAATTGGGTCTCCATTATTACATAATTGTGAAATTGTTTTGGTGGTTTGGAGGCCTAAAACTAGATTTTTGTGGTGTAGTATGGATTGGGTCATGTGTTGGCCGAAAATTGTGGCACTATGTTGTATATTTTTGGGGTTTTAAGCCAACCTAGGTTTGGGATGTTGTAGTTGATGGTTGTTGATGTGTAGTTGATTGTTGGTGTGGTGGTAGTTGTTGTATGGTGGTGTTGTATGTCATGTGTAACATTGAAAGGAATAAGTGTGGGGTGTATTATGCCGGAAGTGGTAAGAAAATTATGGGGCTATTGTGGGGATTGTTATGAATGTAGTAAGGGGAAATATTTGGTGTCATTGGGTGGTGAAGTCTGAGTAACCATCTTTATGGCATTAGCTAGAGCATATGTTGATGGTTTGTTTGATTATTTACAGGACCAATGGCTCCCAAAAGGCACAGGCGCTCTGGAGGCACATCCCAACGACTTGCGTATGATGAGTCCAGATTCCAATCGGAACTGGCAGAGGACGACTTCAACGCCAAGGCTACCAAAAATTTTATCCATGATTGATCGAGCAGCCCTCCGAGCCGAAAAAGTGGAGATGTATGAAGAGATACGGAGGCGGGAAATGGAGTTCCTATTTGCTGACCCTGCACCAGTTAACAAGATGCTGGTTCGTGAATTTTATGCCAACTGTCCTTTGAATTTGGGTAGGGAGGTGATTGTTCGGGGTATGGTGTTCAGTGCTCAAATTCAAACAATTCGCCGGGTGTTGCGGCTGCCTCCGCTCACCAGTGACGTCGACTATTACCATGACAGGCCCGGGGTGACATGGGAGGTCATGACGGATGTACTCCGCACAGGGGGGCGGTCCATTTGGATACGTGACCAAATAACCCTCAACTCTAACTCCTTCACTCACTTGGCCAAGTGTTGGTTGACTGTTATCTGTAGCAGGTTCCTGCCTTCTAGTAATACCACGGACGTGAACTTCAATAGGGCACTGTTGACTTGGTGCTTTGTGATAGGGAAGGATTTTGATGCGGCACGGGTAATTGGAGATGAAATGGTCTTACGGGGCCCGCTGCTGACAAAGGGATTCTATTTCCCTTCCTTGGTGACCACATTGTGCTTGATGAGAAACACCCCTACTAACCCTGCTGATGGTGATTTGCCTCCCAGAGCAGCTTTCAAAGCTTCTAACATCAGAGTGGGCAGGGGCACCCGCACCACAATTAAGATTGATGATGAGGAGGATGATCCGGTCCCTGTTGCACCGTCCAGGAGGTCTGTTGACAGTGCCGGGCCCTCTCGGCGCCCCCATTCTGGAGCAGACCTATCACGCTCACAGTCCTCCAGGCCTATGCTGCGCTCCTTGGAGGAAGAGGTCGCGGATCTCCGCACCTCGGTGGATGGTCTACACACGCGGATGGATGCCATGTCATAGAGGCAGTCTAGATCTGAGAGCCGATTTATGGCTTGGTTACGCGCATTGGGGAGGGCCTGCCATGTAGACCCCAGCACCGTCTCCGACTCGGATTGAGTCTCAGGGAAGTCTTCTCACCCTTCTGCTCTTTACTTTATTGATATGACATGGGGACATGCCATGATTTTAAGTGTGGGGTGGGAGACTTGCTCTAACTGTGTATTGTAATGTATATAGATGTATGTTATTGTGCTGTAGCATGAGAGTGATATGTTGTATATATGTGAGTGTGTTATATTAGGAGTAGCTGACTTGGCCCAACGACGGACACTTGTTGACGGGTCTCTTGAGGGTCAAAGTCAGATTAAAAAAAAAAAAAAAACTTGTAGAGGACTCTTCCTGATGACGGACTATGTGGATAATACTCTTGAGGGAAGTAGTCCATGTAGAATTTTTTTTATTTTTATTTTCTTCTTTTAGGTAGTGTAGTACCTCCCCCTTGGTTTTTCTTTTGACCACGGTTCTTTTCCAAGGGTTTTTCTTGAACCGGGTTAGGTAGATTTTTCCTTTGTAGTGTTAGGATTAGATGGGTGAAGGTCAGAATGTAACCCCAAAGGTGCACACTTGCAAAGAAAAGAACTTGAGAGTGTGACGTCTAAGCTTGTTTGTGGACTCATAATATATGCCTTAATTTTGCACATCTTGTCTTGCTTGAACACTCGTATGACTGTGTTGATGAACTGATTCGGAATGAGTTACATGCTAAGTGTGTGTGAGTTGTTACTTGCATCCTATGCTTGCATATGATACCTAGAACTTGCCCTGTGTGGTTGCAAAGCGAAATAGAAGTCGTTTAGTTTTAGAGATGATTGAGGCATTTCTTTGTGCAACCCTCTATACTTGAGAATCCACCTGTGCATATTACCATAGTTACCCCCTTTGAGCCTGAAGCCTGTTCTTTGATAACCCT
>NW_017670488.1:515769-641082 GCF_001879085.1 Nicotiana attenuata
CCTCTAGTGGGTGGTACTGGTGGTCGACCATCGCGTCCGGTAGCACGAGTTCTCGCCATCTGCGAGAGAATAGAATACAGGAATTTAGTTCTCGAATAACAAAGCCGCACGACACGAATTTCAAGAATATGGAGTTTTCCTAAAGGTTCTGCAGCCTCTCGAGGAGAAGTACAGGCGTCCCCGTACCGTTCCGCGAGACTCTACTAAACCGGCTCATGACTCGCGAGGCATAGTAACCTAGGCTCTGATACCAACTTGTCACGACCCCAATCCCGATCGTGATGGCGCCCAACACTAATGCTAGGCAAGCCCGACCAAAGATTCATCAGACTAGGTTTTCTTATCTTCGGAGAAAAATTTATCAGACTAAGACGTCTATCCTAGGAGAAAAATTCATCAGACTAGGTTTTCTTTATCTTAGAAAAAAGATTCATCAGACTAAGATTTTTATTGGGAGGCAACTCCATCAGACTAGGGTGTATTACCCTATGAGGACGGATGTGAAGATCAATGGCAAGATTTTATGCATACTAGCAATACAAATAAAGGCAAAGATTTGAGAAACTTCCCTTTGTCGGCTCTTCTCTTCTCTTCTCTTCTTTTTCTCTTTTTTTTTTTGAACACTTTCCTTGCACTGCTTTGTTCCTATTTCAAACAAAGAAAATTTTGTCAGTTTTGAAAGTGGTGGTCGGTTTTTGGCCTTAAGTCTTTGGCAGCTTGGCTTTGTGTCCACTCTCTTTTAGAAGACCGACTACATTTGTAGTTGGCTGCCCTGCTGGAAGACTCTTTTATTGCTTTCAAGGGACCTTTACTTTCTGTATCAACCTTGATTGATTCGCTCCCAGTTCCATTTGTTTTTGCGGCTCAATCAGCCTCATCTAAACTGGAAATATTTGCTTAGGTGACCTTTTCTGATATCTTGAATGGCTTCTTGCTTTTTTGAGCAATTTGTTTGTCAAAGAGAATCACAACTGGGTATGCGCCTTTTGCATGTTGTGCACACTTCAAGTCTCTGTTCAGTACTATAGGGAATCCCTGATTAAACTGGCAGCAAGGAGTCAATTGAATGATCAAAGCATTCGTGAGGTTATCTTTGCTTGTTTTAGCCAAGTAGGTTGACAAAAGTCTTTTGGAGGGATCTTTTGCATGAATCTTCATGGCATGTTGACTGTAATAATTGAGTGTGCTGGCCAAATTTACTTTGTGCAACTGAAAAGCCTGTAGCAGATTTTGAAATCTTTTCTTGCTTGTTTTGACAAGGACTGACTCAGAGTGAAGGGACACAATGATGCAAAGAAATAGTATTTACAAGAAATTCCCCAGTCGGGAAGGACAGGAGGAAGAGTTTTTTTTAATAACTACCCTTAATGATCATGACATGCATTTTGGAATTAACGACCGATCTATCAAACTAATCCAATCTTCCTTTTTACCATTTTTATGACCTTTGAAGTCGGGCTTGTTCGTGCCAATCCTTTGCATCAGCATCACGACTCACTTTTGACTAGTGGTGCCCCGAGGGATTTTCACCAACAAGCCTCTCTCATTTATTTATCTCTACTTACCTTCGCCTTACAGTGCCCGTGAAGGTTTTCACTAGTAAGACTCTCTCATTTTTCTTTTTCTTTTGCTTTCTTGTGTGAGCAACTTGACAGTGTTTTATGTCGTGTGACAACCGTTGGTCACTGTATGCTTCTCTTGGCATTCTTAAAGGCATATCGGGAGGACTTTATTTGGAAGGTTTTTGGATAGGGTTGGAAAGAAGGGACGGCATGAAGGCCCAAAGTAGACTCAAAATGAAGGGTTGTAGACTTACAACTCTTGGAACCGACTATTTCAAAAGTAAAATAAAATCTTTGCCCCAGTTTCAGATACTGGGGATTTTTTGGATTTTTGTTTTTTTGACTCTTATTTGGTTGGACCGAACCGTGTAAGGCTGCCTACATATCGTATTTTAAAGAAATCGGGTCAAACGTAGTTCAAACATCTGACCTAACTATTTTTTTCATCTTTCTTTCTTTTTCTTTTTCTTTTTTTTCTTTTTTTTTCAAAACAAGTTGCCCCAACTTCTATTTCTGGGGGCATGGACTTTTTACTGTTCTTTTCTTCTTCTTTTTTCACTTGAACTTTCTAAGAGTTGCCCCAATTTGTACTCTAGGGGTATGGACTTTTCTTTTTTCTTCCCTTTATTTTCTCTTTTTTTCATTTTTTTGTACTTTTGACTCTAAACTTGATTCCAAAAGAGGGTGGTCAAAGGAAATAATATAGGCTCGAAAGGGATAACGAAGGGTATATAGTATTTGGATAGCAGAAAAAGGGCCTCCCAGCCTCGAGAACACCAAACATAGCATCCTTTCGCGATCATAGCATTGATGAACATGTCTGTCTTCTTGGTTTGTCATGGTCAAAAGACACTTTCCATTCGTTAATCATGAATTTTACTCGAGCTTAATTCTAAAGTGTTTCGACTCTTTATTCATCCTCAATAGTGTCTTTTTCTCAGTTATCCAATTCAAGACTAAAGATCTGGCCAAAGATTCCGCATGCATGTCATGTCACTAGAACTAGCAGGAAAAGGATTAAGCACAGAATGACACAAAAGGACAAACTGTATTTCATTGAGTAAAGGATGGACAGGTTGGACAACAAGACAAACAGCCTAAAATCTGAGTTACAACCCTAAAATAACCTAGATAATGAAAATAGCAATAGAACAAACAGCAAGACTCACACAAATAAAACAGATGGATGGAAGGGTTTGACTCAATAAAACATATAAAATCTGGATCACAACCCTAAAATAACGCAGATAATAGAGAAAAATATCAAAACAAGCTACCAAGATTCCTTCCTAGTGAGTAGGGAATGACTTTTCAATTGCTAAGCTTGACATTTAGCCACAAATTTGCTCATCAGAATCACCAGGGCCTTCTCCAATTTCAATCAGTTTTTCCTGGATCATCCTTTCTATTTCTCTTTTCAAATCCCGACAGCTTTCAACAATGTGCCCCTGGGCATTGGAATGATACTCACACCTTTTAGAAGGGTCAAAGTTTCTTGCACGTGGGTCCACATAATTTGGAGGAATGGGTGTGTGACGACCTGACCCATCGTCACGTGAGTTATCGCCCCGTTTTCCCCATTTTTGGTTTCCTTATGTGTTATTATACGAGTCTAGTGTGAATGAGTTGATTTGGATTGATTCTAGATGGAAATGAGACACTTAGTCTCTTCAAGGAAGGTTTGTTTTGGAAAAGTCAACCGGATGTTGACTATTGAGTTAGAGGGCTCGGATGTGATTTTCGGTGATTTGGTTAGCTTCGGGGGATGACTTGTGACTTAGGAGCGTGATCGAAATTTATTTTGGAATTCCGGTGTAGAATTAGACTTGAATTGGCGAAGTTAGTATTTTGGCGAATTCCGGTTGATGGGTGAGATTTTGATCCGAGGGTCGGAATGAATTCCGAGAGTTTCAGTAGCTTCGTTAGGTGATTTTGGATGTGTGTGCAAAATTTCAGATCATTCGGAGGTGTTTTGGTCGGGTTTTCGATTGAATGCGTATTTTGGAAGTTTTTGAAGAACTTAGGCTTGAATTCGATGTATTTGATGATTTTGGTGTTAGTTGATGTGTTTTGGTGATTGGAACAAGTTCGTACGATGTTTTAGGATGGGTTGGCACTTTTGGTTGAGGTCCCGAGGGCCTCGGGGTGATTTCGGATGGCTATCGGAATGAAATTTGAAGTTTGGAATTGCAGGTTTTTGGTAGCAGCAAGTATTTCCGCATCTACGGAAAGAAAACCGCAGATGCGGTTGCGCAGAAGCGGGGCAAACGTCGCAGGTGCGATAGGGCTAAGGTCGAGTATTTTCCGCAGAAGCGAAAAATTATCCGCATAGGCGGGTCCGCATAAGCGAAAGGTTTACCGCAAAAGCGGTTTTTGGATTTTTTAGAGGATCCGTAGAAGCGGAGAGAAGGCCGCAGAAGCGGTCCCGCATAAGCGTAAACGGGACCGCAGAAGCGAAAAATGGCCTGGGCAGAAGGGTTTTAAATTATCATTTTCATCCGCGAGCTTGGGATATTTTTCCACCATTGTTGAGCTTCTTGAGAGCTTTTTGGGAGCAATTGAAGAGGGTTTCAACTGGAGTTTATTGGAGGTAAGATTTTTGAGTTAAAAACGTAATTATTATGTGAAATTAACCTAGAAATTCGTGGAATTAAGCCTAAAATTGATGAACTAGGGCTTGGGATTTTGAGATTTAAATTTGGGATTTGAGGGAGCATTTGAGCTCGAATTTTGGTAAATTTGATATGTATAGACTTGTGGCGAGATGAGGAATCCATTGATGTGAATTTTCTGATTTTTTGAGAAGTGGGCCCGGGGCTCGATTTTGCTAATTTCGAGATTTTCGCTATTTTTCGATTGGGTATTGTTCCCTTAGCATATTGTGATGTATTCGCTCTGATTTTGATTAGATTCGACGCGTGGAGGCCGATTTGAGGGGCAAAGACATCGCGAGCTAGAGATTTCACCGGTTTGAGGTGAGTAATAATTGTAAATGATAGTCTGAGGGTTTGAAACCCCGGATTTGCACATGAAAGTGCTGTATTGAGGTGACTTGCACGCCGGATAGTGGGCGTGGGGTAGAGCACCGTTGGGGATGGTGACTTGGTCCGTCCCGATTGATGAAATTACTACGTATTTGACTGAAACTACTTGTTATCATCATAATGTGGCTGATTGCCATATTTGGGCTCCGTGCCAACTATGTGAATCCTTCAGGGATTGATATCACTGTTTTCACATTACTTTGCATATTACTTGATCTCGGTCCAGGGTTTTAATACTGTTTGCAAACTCAGCCATTTTTCTAAGATTTGAAAACTTAAGCAATATTTTATTGACGTTTTGTGCTGAGAACTATTATTTTAATATTGCCCAAGTGGCTTACGTGCATTTCTGGACTGAGCATGGATCGTGCTGCGCGCCGCAGGGGTATTGTATTGATATTGAGGCCGAGGGCCTGGTTGGTGCCACGAGATGGCTTGATTATTTGCGCTTGGACTGTAGGAGCCCCTCCGGAGTCTGTACACACCCCCAGTGAGCGCCGTCGACGTTAAATATATGGATGGCTCGGGCTGCATGCCGCAGTGGGTACCGGAGTGTACCGTCATATGCATTGCATTGCACTCATGCATTTGTTCCTATTTGTATTATTTGTCATGACATTCCAGCACTCGCATTTCATTGGATTCCATGCTATTTCTTGCATTGTTTACCTGATACCCTGGTGTTATTGGTTAATGGAGTGTTGTGCCCAAGGGGCTGACTTATGTGTTGTCTTGCACTATCTGTTTCGCATTCATTTGCTTAACTGTTGGAAAAAGATATTTTCGAAAGAGGTTTTTAAACTGAGCCCAGATATTTCTAAAGATTATATGGTTTCACTGTTTCCTCAAAGGGTTACACTGTTCTATATAGCATTATGGCTTGCTTTACGTGGTTTCTTGCTGCTCAGTTATTATTTACCTTTATTACTCACTGAGTTGGAGTACTCACTTTACTCTCTGCACCTCGGGTGCAGATGCAGGTATTGGTTTACCCGGTATCGGGTTTGAGCTGGTTGAGGATTTACTATCGTAGCTGAGCAAGGTGACCGCCAGCGTTTGCAGCACAGGATTTCTTCCTTTTTATTTCCAAATTTATTTCTATGTATTACAGGCTTTGTAGTTGTATCAAAAATCCTTCTAGATGCTCGTGACTTGCGACACCCCGATTTCGGGCTGAGTCGGGATGGGTTCCCTGTTTTATCACGTTTATTCCGCAATATGGTTTCATTATCTATGATTCAGACTTATTCATGCTAAGTAACTGTTAGAAGAGGCGTTGTTGTTCTGTTGGCTGGCCTTGTCTTCACGAGAGGCGCCATCACGACCGGGTTTGGGAAATTGGGTCGTGACAGGGTGCAATCATGTCATAATGCTTTAATTTCTCAAACAAGCTTGCATAGGACTCTCCTATTGGTGTAAAATTATCTTTCAACCTTTTGTTCCCCTCTATAGCCCTGGCTTAGATGTGGGTTATAGGGCATTTGAAAATTTTTTGGAGGCTGGTGGAGACTTTGCGGTGCTGGTGCTCGCCTTCTGGGGTGTCTTGGTGGCTGGACAACATACTGAGGTGAAGCAACAAAGTATTGTGGGTTCTGAAGTGGATAGTAGTTCTCAGGGGAATCATTGAAAACCAGATGAGGCTGGTCATACCTTCGAGATGTTCTCCTAGGACCTCTTCTCGACCCTAATGTCATCATGGTTTCTTCATCCTTCTCATGCATGTCACTAAAATTAACAGATTCAATCTGGACAGCCTTGGTAAAAGCTTTGATAACTGCTTGACTTATAATTCTGCCTGTCTTAAGGCCATTCTCAACCATTTCCCCAATTTTGATTGCTTCCGAGAAGGATTTTCCAATTGCGGACATCATATTTTGAAAATAATCTAGCTCTTGAGCTTGAAGGAAGACAGTGATTAGCTCTTGGTCATCATGAGTGGCTTAACTCTAGCGGCTTGCTCTCTCCATTTAATGACATATTCCTTGAAACATTCAGGTTGTTTCTTCTTCATATTTGAAAGGGAATTACGGTCCAGGGCTATATCCATGTTGTATTGGAACTGTTTGACAAAGTCCAGACATGCCAGTGAGAGGTGTCTTGATCAGTAAACCATTCAGAGGCTATCCCCGTAAGGCTTTCCCCAAATTAAGCCATTAGTAATTCTTTATTTCCTCTCGCACCTCTTAGCTGATTGCAATACCTTTTTAGGTGGGCTATGGGGTCTCCATGTCCATCATACTTTTCAAATTTGGGGGTCTTGAAACCAAGTGGCAAACGAACATCGGGGAACATACATAGATCCTTGAAGGCAATACTCTTCTGACCTGCCAACCCTTGCATGTTTTTCAGCTGTTGTTCTAAGCTTTGCTTTTTTTGGGCCATTTTTTCCTGTGCTATTTTTCGGGCAGGCTTCTCAATCTTTGCAGGAACATCAAATAGATACGAGTGGTACTTAAGAGAGTGGTACTGTTCTTGCTGGGTGGCAAATTATGACTCATGATTTTTCCTCTGCACCATTGTCGGCTGTGGGATGGTGGAGACGGGCATAACAGTAGTTATTGTCTGATTGGTTGTCAATGGCACACTTTGGGAGTGCGCAACAGAGGTTCCAGCTGTAGTCGTACAGTTGGGATAATGACTGAACCCAGGTGGATAGGATTGATCAGACAATGAGACCGGAGTGGTAGTAGTCGAGATGGATGTCAACCCTGGGAAACCATGAATAGAAAGGGGCGGTCCTTGTCCATTGGCCCATGCTTGACACATTTCAGTCATTTATTGTTTCATTATTCTATTTTCTCAACCACAGTAGACTCTTATTGAACCTTCTGACCTCGAGCCTCTTGAGCACTCGTAACAGCTTCGATGTCAGTTGTCATTGGCATTTTTCTCTTGGATCCTGTGAATTCTGGATGTGTTGCCAGCTTACCACAAACCGACCACCTTAAACCTTCTTCACCATTCAAAACAAAGAACACGTTAGAATGGTCTCGGTTGGTCCTTATTGTTATCATCATCATTTTTTAACTTTTTTGTTTTAAAAAAAATGGTCGATCGAAATGTGGGTTGCCTACGTATCATGTGGGAACATAAATCAGATCTTGCATAGTTCGGGAAAATCGGGAATAAAGTAAATAAACTAACTCCTCCTCTCTTGTTTTGGATTTTGATTTTTTTTTTGTTTGTTTTTTTTAGAGAATTTTTCAAAAGAAAGACTTCTAAAGAAGAAAGAAAAAATATATATTTTTTGAATTTTGACTTTTTTCTTGGAATTTCAATAGAAAAACTTCTAAAGAAGAAAGGAAATATGTTTGAATTTTTGGACTTTTATTTTGAATTTATGAAATAAATACTTCTAAAGAAAAAAAAATTGAATCTTGAATTTTCTTTTTCAACTTTCGAAGGAAGAACGAAAATACTTTTGGATTTTGAGAAGAAATTAAAAGAAAATATTATTTGGATTTTTAAAAATTGGGGTCTAAAAGAAAGAGTTTCCAAAGAAGGAAGTAAAGAAAAATATTTTCAGATTTTTTTTGAAAATTATGGGCCGGAACCGATGAGGTTTACCTACGTATCTCACATCCAGTGAGAATCAGACCCGCGTAGTTCGGCCATTTTTTCAGGACCAGGAAAAACGACATTTTTTGAAAATTTGGATCAATTTGTACAACCTTCTAAAAATTCGGGCAGAGTTTCAGGATTTTTGCTCTTTTCTCTTATTTTTTTTCTCTTCTTTTTTTCAAATACCAAGATTTTCAGGAACGGGGCGGATTTTCTCTCGTATCTCTCTCTTATTTTTCTTGATTTTCTTTCCCTATCCTAGAAGCTAGTTGCACGTAAAAATGCATCAGGATGGTCTTTTAATTTGGGTACACCTGGCCTAGATGGACCCAACCCTGTGTTGAGTCCCCAAAGTCAAATGCACGTGATGCAAACAAACGCACCTACTAGGGATCCGGCATGAGACTATGTCATTCTAGGTTTGAATCCTAGGTGTGTTGTTCTAGACCTGGCTTACCGGAGCGGACAACTCGAGCCGCGGGGGGAGGGGGGCAACGTACCGGGAACCAAAAGGTCATCCGGTTTTGTAACTGATTCGACCCTTGTTAGCTTGTATGGGTCCACCAAATCGTAGAGTACCTGGTCCTCTACAAGTTTCTGCTGAGAGCACTTAGTAAGGCAGTAAGTAAATGAGGCAGAGGATTTTTACGTGGAAAAATCCTGCACAAGGGGATCACAAAACCACGACCTACCCGGTAGGCTTTTAACTTCACTAACTTGTAATCTTACCTATTACAAGCGACTTTACAATGCTTCCGATTGTAAAGACTTCAAACTAACTTGTGGCACCTTTACCACAAGCCACTTTGTGACTATCCTAGTCACAAAGGCTTTTTCTAACTTGTGGTTCTATCACCACAAGCCACTTTGCAATACTACGATTACAAGGACTTTTCTTTATGACTAAATCTAGCCACAACCTAAACTCAACGAGTCTGAGGATTTACAAGAGAGTTCCTAATCAGTAAACTTCTAAGTAAGCAATTTAGGAGATATTGTAAGTGCAATAACAAGGTTACAACTCAACTAGGACAGCAATAATCAATCGTTTTGGAACTGGTCCGTAGTGGCGTTCAACCTTGTTCTTCAAGCTTGAGAGAATGATCTTTTCTGTTTTTTGCTAAAGGCTTAAATAATGAAACTAAAACCATTCAGTGATGTTTTGTTTAAAAACCCCTTTGGTACATCTTGGTCACATCACTTGAAATGATGTGAGTACTTTGTTTGGTTAGAGAATGAGTGGGCTAACAGTGTGGTGCAGTGCGGCAGAAACAGTGCCACCAGTCACTTCAGTTCCAGCTGTGTCCAAATGAATTTGTGCTGCTATATAGGAACCACAGGAGCATCAGGTCCTTGTTTTGGTCCCTAGCTCCTATATGTGTAGCAATTCATCTTTTACTGGAGTCCGTTGGAGTTTGCAGCAATCCAAAGTAGATCAGGTTCCCTAACTGGTTCTTGTCAGAAAGTTTGTTAGATCATCAAAACTTAAGGTAAGAATATTTAAGATCTATCAGTTTTCCCCTTTTTGATGATGACAAACTTAAATAGTTATAAGTTCAGAATTAAGGCATCAGAGAGCAGTGTCAAAAAGTTCCCCCTGAGATGATGCCTTCAGTTACACAAGAACCAGTTCCCCCAATGTGGTTCCCCCTGAGTCCTGTATTAGTCTTTCTTCTTCCCCCTTTTGGCATCATTAAAAAGAATAAAAGTGCAAAGAAGTCCAGCCAAGCTAACCCATGCCACATATGTGCACACAATCATGAGGAAAAATAGAAGACAAAGAGGAAGCACTAGACAAAATAAAAGAGGATTCATATTAATAAATTTTTAATATGCCTCTTCCTCTGAAAAAAGGAAGAGACAGTATTGGACTTGTTCACGGGAGCAGTAGTGGTAGTACATCCCAACCACACACAAAAAAAACAAAAACAACCACCAAACATCAACAGAAAAGAAATATCCAGAAATCTAGTCACTGAAGGGAATCTTAGGGGGCACTAGGAGGAAAAGGCTTGGAAGCTGCAGCAAGTGTCTGGAGAACAAGGTCTATTCGGGCGTTTCCCGACTTTTGATCGGCGAGCAGTTCAGCCTTCAGGTTCTCAACTTGCGCCCTGAGGTCAGCATTTTCTTGGGTCAAGCGAATCACCTCATCATTTGACAGGGGAACCGCTCGAGCTTGCTGGCCTTCCACGATAGCGTTTCTGGCCTTCAATCGATGTATCTCCTCAGCTGCACTGTTCTGGGCATTGATGAGCTGAGACACAGTTGAAGTGCTTCCTACACCCCCATACTTCTCAATACACTCACACTCTTCCAAGGTTGTTTGAGAGAATGTCTGTTTACGGGTCCCTACTTTACCTGTTCCTAAAGGAACCCCAAAGTGTTTGAACACTCGCGTGAGCAAGAATCCGTAGGGAAGCCCGTGATTGCCGTCCTTGAAATCAGCCACTTTATGCTCAATCATTATGGCAGGCAAACTCACAGAGTGGAAACCGTCCAATTGCTCCATTAAGAATAAATCAGATTTGGAAGTGACAAATCGCCGTTCTGCTCGAGGCAACAAGACTTTGTTAACCAGCTCAAACAACAGCTAGTAGACAGGAAGCAGTGCTTTCTTGTGAATCTGGTCCCCTTTTTGATTGGAATTATCTTTCACCACTGCATTTCGGAAGTTGTACTGGCAAACGTCTCGAACACTCTTCACTCCAACTGTAGGAACTTGCAAAATTTCCAGAAGCACATTCACATCAAATACAATGTCCACACCATTGACCAAGCTGCAAACATGGTCAGTATCCATTGGAAACAAGTTGGCAAAGAAACTCTGGACCTCCTCCTCATACACTTTGGGAGCATCCACGTAGAAAAGATGCGTCCACTGTTGAAACTCCACCATTTCCAGGAGTTGACGCATCCCGGCCATTTTTGAGATGGTGGGGTCAAACGTACGCCCCAGCAGAACTTTCTGGTGCCTCAATCGCTCAGAGCCCAAGCAGACCTCACTTCGTGCTTTCTTTTTAGAACTAGGTTCTTCAACTGTTTCATATTTGCGTTTCCTTTCCTTTTCTCCACTGATTTTACTTTTCCCTTTGGACCTGACAAGAGTGTCCTCATCTCTCACTGCCTTCTGCATTCTAACTTGAAAGTAGACCCTTTCTCCAGAGAAACCGGCTCGGCCTTTTTCGAGGACCGCCTTACAAAAGAACCGGGTTCCTTAGGAGTTCCTTCTTCCACCTCAACAATAGGGATAGCTTCATCACCTACAGGTACACCATCCTTCACCAGCTTTCTTCTTTTCTTCTTTCTATTTTTCTTGCTCTTTTGGAGTGCAGAATCGTAGGCCACTTTGACTTGGAGCCTGGTGGTGGGTCTCTTGATTTGAGACTCAGGGGTCGAAACAGTCCTTCGCTTACTGATGAATGCATCATGGGCCACATTATCAAGGTCTTCTTCATCACTCAAGTGCATCTCTGGTCCTTGAATTTCCAAGGGCACAGCATCAAACGTAGAAATAACATTGTCCTGGGGATGAGACGCCTGACCTGGGTCCTCCTGAGAGGGATCAGGTTCTCCATATGAACCCCCAGTAGTGTATGCTACTGCATCTCCCATAATGGTACCTTCTGCCCTTACACTTTGTGATGCGTGGTTCTTGGAAACGACCTCCTGCAATACCCCATCAGCGGACACCAAAAACACCGTTATTTTTTCAACACCGGTGCTTCCACGACCATGGAGTCGACTGGAACAATGGCGGAGTCTTTCGTGATCTCAGTAATTTGACCTTCTTCGCCACTTGAGGTTTGACTTGTGTGGGCAACAGGAGACGGGGAGAACAGAACAGTAGTTTTCGAGTTGGAAGGAGGTTTGGAAGCTAGGGAAGAGGTGACTTGTGGAGGGATTACTGTTTAGCCAGACCAGCAGGGTCACCGCCTTTGACTTGGGATCAGTTTTCAGAGTTGTTCCTGGAGAAGTTTCTCCCCGTTACTCAGAGGGATGCTTATCGGAGGCAGTTCGAGCGCCTCCAGCAGGGGTCTATGACAGTCACTCAGTATGAGACCAGGTTTATCGATCTAGCTCGCCATGCCATCGTCATACTTCCCACTGAGAGGGAGAGGGTGAGGAGATTTATTGACGGTTTGATCCAGCCCATTCGTCTTCAGATGGCCAGAGAGGCGGGTAGTGACATTACGTTTCAGGAGGCGGCCAATGTGGCCTGGAGGATCGAGATGGTTCTGCCACAGGGGGGTAGGGATCATAGAGGTGGAGGTCGAGATCGTAGAGGTGGAGGCCGGACCGCCAGAGGTAGGGGTCAGCCGCTAGCTGATCGTCCCAGAGACATGGTTCAGGGAGGTGGAGCTGATCCCCGATTTTATGCTTTACCAGCCAGACCAGAGGCCGAGTCGTCAGATGCCGTTATTACAGGTACTATTCTGGTTTGCGATAGAGATGCGTCAGTGCTATTTGACCCTGGGTCTACATATTCATATGTGTCGTCTTATTTTGCACCCTGCCTGGCTATGTCTAGTTATGCTTTGGACATTCCTGTTTATGTATCTACACCGGTGGGTGACTCTATAGTAGTTGACCGGGTGCATCGTTCCTGTGTGGTTGTGTTTGAGGGTCTTGAGACCCGTGTTGATTTACTGCTTTTAGACATGGTGGATTTCGACGTTATATTGGGGATGGATTGGTTGTCCCCGTATCATGCCATCTTAGATTGTCACGCCAAGACCGTGACCTTGGCTTTGCCAGAGTTGCCCCGACTAGAGTGGAGAGGGACCTCAGGTCATGCCACTCGCAGTGTTATTACATATGTCAAGGATCGACGCATGGTCGAGAAGGGGTGTTTAGCTTATCTGGCGTATGTTCGCGACTCCAGCGCAGAGGTTCCTTCTATTGACTCTGTTCCTATTGTTCGAGAGTTCCCTGAGGTTTTCCCTTCAGATCTGCCGGGCATGCCGCCCGACAGGGATATTGATTTCTGTATTGATCTGGCTCCAGGCACGCAGCCCATTTCTATTCTGCCGTATCGCATGGCCCCGCCAGAGTTGAAAGAGTTAAAGGACCAGTTGCAGGAATTACTAGAGAAGGGTTTTATCAGGCCTAGTGTTTCTCCTTGGGGTGCGCCGGTATTATTTGTGAGGAAGAAGGATGGTTCAATGCGGATGTGTATTGATTACCGGCAGTTGAACAAGGTGACGATAAAGAACAAGTATCCACTGCCGAGAATTGATGATTTGTTTGACCAGCTTCAGGGAGCAAAGGTGTTTTCAAAGATAGACTTGAGATCTGGCTNAGAATAGGCACCGGTTCTGAAACGGCGGTTGGGCGTGGAAAATTGTGATATTTCAGAGGGAGATGGAACGTTTGAATTGAAGAGACGTGACCGTTGAATCAGAAAGGTTGATGATATGGCAGCTGTATTTTGTACCTTTTAAGACGTGAATTAAGGGATGCACAGAACTACTAACCTTTTGTACAAGAACTTGGTTCTTGAGACACATTTCCGTCTTCAGGCCCTTTTTTTTTAAAAAAAAAACAATCCTCTTTTATCTGTCATGTACTGCATCTACTGCTTCTATGCTCATCATGCGTGCTTACCTGCAAAGGTATTGAAGTGAGTTAGACAGGGCCAGAAAACACTTTGAACCCATTATTTTTTAATAACACGAGCCAACTCAAAAGGAATCTGGTCCTCAATTTGGCCTCAAAAGTCCCAGCTTTACTCTATTTCTTTCAAACTGTTCCCTACTTAGTGCCTTGGTGAAAATGTCTGCAATTTGATATTCTGTGCTGCAGAACTTCATGCATATCAACCCTTTCTCCACATTGTCTCTTAGAAAATGATGACTCACATCAATATGTTTGGTCCTTTTATGTTGAACTGGATTCTTTGCCATGTTGCTAGTGTTGTCACATAGGAGGGCCACACTCTCAGTGAGAACACCAAAATCCTCCAGTTGCAGCTTGATCCACAGAAGCTGAGCAAGCAGGATGCTGCAGCTACATATTCAGCCTCAACTGTTGAAAGAGCCACTGAATTTTGCTTCCTTGTACCCCAAGTGATAAGACATGATCCTAAGAAGTGAGCCATCCCAGAAGTGCTTTTTCTATCCACAAGATAACCTGCATAGTCTGCATCAGCATACCCAATTAGATTAAAATTGTCACCTGATGGATAGTATAGCACCAAGTCCTGCGTTCCTTTGAGATATCTTAGTATTCTTTTAGCTGCCTTCAAGTGAGATTCCTTAGGATTTGATTGAAACCTTGCACATAGTCCCACGCTGAAAACAATATTAGGTCGACTGGCAGTGAGATAGAGGAGAGACCCAATGATGCCTCTATACATAGTTTGATTCACAGGAGTTCCGGCTCCATCCATGTCCAGTCGAGTGGCAGTTGCAATGGGATTGTCTATCACCTTCGATGCTTCCATGTAAAACCTCTTCAGAAGTTCCCTAATGTATTTTTGCTGACAAATGGAAGTACCCTTTGAAGACTGTTTTACTTGAAGACCCAGGAAGAAGTTTAATTCTCCCATCATGCTCATTTCAAATTCACTTCCCATAAGTTTTGCAAACTCTTCACACAGCGAGTCAGCCATTTCCCCAAAAATGATATCATCAACATAAACCTGAACAATGAGCAGGTTCCTTCCTCGTTTCTTTAAGAAAAGAGTATTGTCAATTTTCCCTCTCTTAAAACTATTTTCTAAGAGAAATTTTGACAATCTTTCATACCAAGCTCGAGGAGCCTGCTTTAGCCCGTATAGAGCTTTGTCCAGCTTGAACACATATTCAGGGTGCTCATGACATTCAAACCCTGGGGGTTGCTTTACATAGACTTCTTCCTTAGGGATTCCATTCAAAAATGCACTTTTGACATCTATTTGGAACAAGGTGAATTCCATATGAGATACAAAAGCAATTAAAATTCTGATAGCTTCCATCCGGGCCACTGGAGCAAACGTTTCATCATAGTCAATCCCTTCCTCCTGATTGTAGCCTTGGACAACTAGCCTTGCCTTGTTTCTTGTGGTAATTCCATGTTCATCGAGCTTGTTTCTGAACACCCACCTGGTTTCTATAATGGTTCTGTCTGGGTACCATGTGCCACACACTGTTTCTCTCAAACTGGTGCAGTTCTTCTTGCATGGCGGTAATCCAGTCTGCATTTTTCTAAGCTTCCTTGATGTTTTTGGGTTCTATCTGGGAGAGAAACACTGAGAAGGCAAGTGAATTTCTGGCTCTTGACCTGGTTTGTACTCCAGAGTGTAGAGGAGTGATGATGTTGTCTATAGGGTGAGAGCTTTGGTGTCTCCAATTAGACATATGAGGTTCACTCTGGGAGGAGGGAAGTATGTTTGGCTGGTCTTCCTCTATCCTTCTTTCAGGTGCAACTGGAGTTCCATGAACTGCATCAACCACCCTTTCTTTAGCTTCTGTGGTCATGATTGAGGTGTTTGGTTATGTTGATGATGAGGCAGCATTGTCTTCATTTGGCTCTTTTACTAGACTCATCATGTCTGTCTTTCCATTTGTCATGTTAATGACTTCACCAGGAACAAGTGAGGGTTCTCCATCTTGATCTTCCTCAGCACTCTTCTCACATGATGGATAAGATTCATCAAAGATAACATGGACACTCTCCTCAACACATTGAGTCCGCTTGTTATATATCTTGTAAGCCTTGCTTTGAGAAGAGTACCCAAATGTTTTTAGAGATCCCCCCCCCCCCTTTTGTTCTCTGTATTTTGTGTGTTGAGTTTGTCGTTCTAGATGTGAGTGAGTGGCTGAATCTTAGAGGAATTCTAGAGGGGGGTTCCGCTGGTCTTCTTTGGGAATTGGGGGTGAGGCCGTTCTTTTCTTTTGGGGGGTGCTGCTAGGTTAGTGATTTGGCCCTTTTTTTGTTTTTAACTATGTTTTTATATTGTGGGTAGATAGTACATGGGCCTGAAAAATCCGAATCGGGTCAAATCTGGGGCTATCCAACTCTTAAAGTCCAATAATGAAGAAAACTTAATCAATTTCCTTTAAATAATTTAAAAATATACTATTAAATGTAAAATTAATTCCAATTAGTTAAAGTAAAACTATATCATAATATGTAACTAATTTTTGTATTTTCAAATATTATAATAAAGTAAAAAATAGAGAAAATAGGCTAAAGTCATGGTAAAATTAAAATACTATAAATATAAATATACTAATTGACCTTAAACTAAAGATGAAAATATTTTTGTGTTTTTAAATTGTAATTTGAAGTAAAAATTGACAAAACCTCCATAAAAAAATAAAGTTAAGTTAAATAAATATTTTAAACATGAAAAATAGCTCAAAAACGTGACAGGTAAAAAATTACGTGCTTACAGTGATCTTTGACGAATCACACCACCTTTTTGGAAGAGTTGCACATGATAAGGCTGATCAAGATGGAGAGCTATCAAATGTCCCTGGTGAAGTCATTGATATGGCAAATGGAAAGGCCGACAAGATGAGTCTGGTCAAGGAATCAAATGACATGGCACAGTTGAATCTCCAGCTGATGTAGAGGAACCTGGTCCCTCAATCACGATAACTGAAGCAGAGAACAGAGTTGTGGATGTTGTGTAAGGAACCCAAGATGCTAAGATGAGAAGCAGGACTCATGAATCATATCCAGAAGAACCTAGATCCTCTCAGTAGGAAATTCAGGTGTCCAACTGGAAGCATAAGAGCTCACATCCTCTTCAGAATGTGATCACTCCTCTTGACTCAGGGATTCAAACTAGATCAAAGTCAAGAAACTCACTTGCCTTCTCAGCCTTTCTCTCTCAAATTGAGCCAAAAAATATCAAGGAAGCATTGAAAGATGCTGACTGGATTACTGCCATGCAAGATGAACTCCATCAATTCGAGAGGAACAACGTATGGCACCTGGTTCCTCGACCTGCTGACAGAACTATTATCGGAATCAGGTGCGTATTTAGAAACAACTGGATGATTTTGGAAACACGACAAGGAACAAGGCAAGGCTAGTAGTTCAAGGATACAATCAAGAAGAAGGGATTGACTATGATGAAACCTTTGCTCCAGTTGCTCGAATGGAGGCCATCAGAATCCTTATTGCCTTTGCATCTCATATGTGATTCAAACTGTTCCAAATGGATGTCAAAAGTGCATTTCTGAATGGTTTTCTAAAATAAGAAGTTCTCGTCAAACAACCTCCTGGCTTTGAATGTCATGAGCATACTAAGCATGTTTTTAAACTTGACAAGGCCTTGTATGGGCTGAAGCATGCTCCTCGCGCATGGTATGAAAGGTTGTCAATATTTCTCCTAGAAAATGGCTTTACAAGAGGAAAAATTGTAAACACCTTATTTCTGGAAAAAACGGGCGAGGAACCTGCTCATTGTGCAAGTCTATATTGACGATATAATCTTTGGTGCAACAAATGACTCTCTATGTGAAGAATTTGCAAAGATCATGGGAAGCGAGTTTGAGATGAGCATGAAATTAAATTTCTTCTTAGGTCTGCAAGTTAAGCAAACTCAAAGGGGCACGATGATAAGTCAGCAGAAGTATATCAAAGAGCTTCTAAAGAGATTTGACATGGAAAGTTCAAAGGTCATTGATACCCCTATTGCCATTGCCACTCGTCTGGACATGGATGAACCTGGTTCTCCTGCGAACGAGACCATGTACAGAGGTATCATAAGGCCACTCTTATATCGCACAGCAAGCAGACCAGATATTGTTTTAGTGTGGGACTGTGCGCCAGGTTTCAATCTCATCCAAAGGAGTCTCATCCGAAGGCGGCCAAGAGAATCTTGAGGTATCTCAAAGGGACGGAGGACCTGGTTCTCTACTATCCCTCAGGAGATAATTTCGACTTGATCGGGTATGCTGACGCTGATTATACTGGTTATCTGGTGGATAGGAAAAGCACTTCTGGCATGGCACACTTTCTGGTATCGTGTCTAATCTTATGGGGTACAAGAAAACAAAACTCAGTGGCTCTTTCAACTGCAGAAGCTGAGTATGTGGCAGCTGCCTCTTGCTGTGCTCAACTACTGTGGATCAAGTAGCACCTAGAAGATTTTGGTGTCTTCTCTGATTGTGTACCATTACTGTGTGACAACACCAGTGCTCTCAACATGTCCAAGAATCCCGTTCAGCATAAGAGAACAAAGCACATTGATGTGCGACATAATTCCCTCAGAGATAATGTTGAAAAAGGCTTATCTGCATGAAGTTTTGTAGTACATAAGATCAAATTGCAGATATATTCACCAAAGCACTGAGTAGAGAGCATTTTGAAAAGAATCATTTGGCACTAGGGTTCATCAAATAAAGTTGAGGACCTGATCACTCAATAATTGGTTATGAAAGAAATGAACAGGCAAAATAGCTAAAAGTGTTTTCTGGCGAGGTCTAATTCATTTCTATACCGTTACACGTAGACACGCATGGCAATTACAGGGCAAACAAGAAGCTAATGGTATTGCACTTTGGAAAATGGATGTGCCTCATCTACAAAATCTGTTAGGGAACGTGGTTCCCTTGACACGGGTTAGTAGTCCCTTTTGTACTCTTTAAACGGCTAAAAAGGGTGTCACGTCATTAAAATGTCAGTTTTCCCTTTTTCTTTTTGGAACCCAAGCGTCCTACCCGTTATGAAACGACCCGCCTACCCAGAAACTCAATACCCGTTCCAACCGATCGCTCACCCCCCCCCCCCTAAATTAATGCAAACGATGTCACTCTCATAATTGTTCACATCAAAAGCCAATACTTCCCTTTTTCTCTCAAACAACCAAACACTCTCTTCCTCCTTAAACCTTCACTACACTCCACCATGTCTGAAAATCTCGAAGCCACAAATGTCCCAAGTCTCGTCCCCACTGTGGCTTCATCTATTGAAGCACCGGTGACAGAGTCGAAGTCTCCTATGTCACCCAGTCAAACCTCTAAGCAAGATTCCCAACTACCCACTATCTTTTCTCCAACCCAGTCAAGTTCTGGTTCTCATCGGAGTCGCAAGACTTCGAACCCCAAGAGGTTTGTAGCTACAACCTCTTCTTCTGCCTCGCCAAAAAAAATGGTTGAGGGAGAAACAGTACAAGGAGAAGAAAATCCAGAAGTCTCCAGTATGCGAGTAGAAGAGAATCCTAAAGTGCAACGGGGTGTGGTTCACAATGGTGACGAATCAGTAATGACTACACCAGACCTCGATTTGAATGTCGTCGATTCTACAAGTAATACTCTTCCTGTGCCTTCTGAATTTACTTTGGGGTTACAAGAACAAGAAGCCATAGAAAATATGTTGTCAATAGCTGCTGAGGGAAGCTTGGTGGGTGGTTATGAAGGTGTGTCTGAAACCCATGGGTCTCAGGGGGAAGTGATAGTCTACAGGTAGAGGGTAAGGAACTGGTGCCTATAAAAAATTTGGCACCTGAAAGTACTACTGGGGAACCACATGAGGGACCTGATCCCTTCACCCAAGAGGTTCCCTCTGCTCCTGCGTGAGATGAAACCCATGGTTCTCCACAAGAACCCCAGGTCAGTACTGATCCCGCTCCCTCTCCTCATTTTTATGCTAAGCCATTGACAATTGTTGTTCCTAAAATGAGATCTTTGTCTGATGAGGAGAATGAGGATAGTAAAGAAGACTATGATAATGTGGATCTTGCAAGCTTCGTTAGCGCTAGGAGTAGAAAGGCAACTCCCAAGGAGTCCACTCCTAAGAGGCCTACTACTAGGCTACAGAATAAGGAAGCTCTTGAATCTGTTCTAAGGCAAAACAAAGAAGAAAAGAAGAGGAGGATATTGGTGAAAGATGGAAAGTTTGTGAATGAGAGGGTAGTGCATCCATCACTTGTTATGGACGTTGATGATGAGGTGAATGAGGAACCTAGTTCCTTAGTTCGTAAGTCCTCCAAGAAACCTACAATTCTGAAATCCAGGAAGGAGTCATTTGAGAGTGTGATGGAGTTTAGCAATGTTGAGGCAGAAAAGTCTGGTAAGAAAGTAGCTGAGGAGTCTAGTAAGAAAGTGGCTAAGGAGTCTGATGAGAAGGTGATTGAGAAATATGTGTCTGAGAAGGTGTCTGAGAAATCTACAAACAAAGGGAAAAGTGTGAGAAGGTCAGTGAAAAGAAAAACTGGTGAGGAACCCGGTTCCTCCAAGAGGGCCAAGCTGCGTGTGGACAAGGATGCAGGAAAAGAAAACTTAAGAAATCAAAAGGTGTTGTATGGTAGAACATTTGCCCCTGATATTCTGGACATGCCTGGTATGCGACAACTAGTGGAGATTTATGAATCTCAACAGTGGACACATTTGTTCATGGTAGAGAATCCTAAGGTGAATGAGGCTGAAGTGCACAGTTTCTATGCTGACTTTTTCACAATGGAGGATGACAACATCTGCATGAAGGTGAATGGGGTTGACTTTGTGATGGATGAGAGTGTGTTGGCAACCATCTTGGGAGTGCCTACTGGCGGCATATCCTCTATTGAATGGACTTGTTCTTCAAACTTCAGAAATGCCATTTTGAAGGATAATGCAGTACAGCACGGGGAACGGGTACACAAGAAGGCCCTCATTCCAGTGTACCAACTGTTGTTTGAAATGGTCAATAAGGTTCTGCTCCCACGTGCAGAAAGACGTTCAATTACGTCAAGAGCAGACTTGTTTCTCATGGAAGCACTAGATGCCTACTCCCTTATAAACCTGCATGGTTTAATAATAAAACATATGAAGAAAGTGACGGATTTTAAAGATGATAATCATGGGTTGCCGTATGAGTTCCTACTCACCAAAGTATTAAACTACTTCAAGGTTCCCTTGGGAAAGGCTACTGTGGGTACTCACAAGCAAACCATCTCCAAGACCACCTTAGAAGAGTGTGAGTGCATCGATAAAAGGGAGGGGCTGGAAGCACTTCCACTATCTCTCAATTCATTGACGCTTAGAATACTGCCACTGAAGAGATAAGGAAACTGAAGGCAAGGAATGCCATTCTCGAAGGTCAGCTCAGTCAGGCCCAGAAGGCACCTGGTTCCAGTAGTTCACAAGGCACAGAGGTTGCCCCGTTGACGAAAATGCTGATCTAAGGAAACAGGTCGAGGACCTGAAAGAGAGGCAGCTCAACGAGCAAGTGTCAACAAATGCTCGAATGGACATCCTCCTTAGAACCCTTGCCTCATCATCTGTGCCTCCCCCTTCCAGTGCTCCCTAAAATCATTCCCTTCCTAGTTTCAAGTTCAAGTTGTATGTCCTTTATTTTAATCCTTTTTGTTTGAATGTGTTTAGTGACTGGTACTCTCTTTTTTTTGCTGTTTTAATTTGTGGATGATTATGTGACAACTGGTACTGCTCCCTGCTTATTTCCAAAATTAATGAATATCATGTCCTTTTGTTGTGCATACTGTAAGGCCCCGTAAAAGTTTGTGCTCAAAACCTAGTAGCTCGTAGGGTCAGGTTCCGAATATGTGTTGGGAATGTATAAAATTCTTCGCGGCGAGCTTGCGGTTCGGGCCCACTGTACTGATCTAAGTATGTAAAAATCAAAGAACCAAGTTTTTCCAGAAAAATGTTATTTTGCGGTCCAGAATGCGGTCGCAAATCATGTATGTGGACGGCATTTCTGCCGCAGATTTAGTCAGTGGTTTGGTTAAAATTAAGGTCAAAATTCGGTCCATTATGCGACCGCATAACTGACTGATATGCGGACCGCATTTCTATCGCAAAGTGAGTCAATGTGTCAGTCAAATTTGAGGTCAAAAATGCGGTGCATTATGCGACCGCAAATTGGGTATGCGGACCGCATTTCCGCCGCAGACCCAAACAGGAGGATTGGATTTTTGGAGCACTTTTGCGGTCCATTCTGCGGACCGCATTTCATCTCTGCGGTCGCAAAGTACGACCGCATATCTGACTCGGGTACCTATTTTTCTAAATTTTAAACCCGACCCTCTTTTTAATAAAATACCCCAACCCCTCATTTTAACGAGTCTTCTGAACAAAATAAGAGAGAGGAAGAGAGGGTTCTTGAGAGAGAAAGTCATCTTCATCAAATTTGATTCTTCAAAACTATCCGGGCCAGGGAATTTCAAAGTGATTATCTTCATCCCCATTCTTGCAGGTAAAATCCCTAACCTTTTTTCATTTATTTTCAGGTTTAAACTAAGGGGGGAGTCTCATGCATTGATTCTTGAAAATAATGGTTGAAAATGCATGCCTTTTGAAACCTAAAATCTAGTAAGAGGAATTGGGTAGGAGTACAGGATTATACAAGAGGGGTTGATAACCTAAATAAGTTTGAGTAGCAATTGTGAACTTCAATCTAAGTCATATGTGTTAACTTGTGCACTAGATTGACGTTGCTAGACTATTAGGTGAATTGAAAATAGAAGTTAAAAAGGGAATTTGGCTCCAGGTATGTATGGCTAACTTTGACCTTTGTAAAATCACCTTGTTGGTGTACGAATATTTGGTGTGTGATATCTACGTGGATTATGTGTGAAATTCTTGTGATTGGTATGATTTGAGTGTTCGTGGTTAAGTCTCCCGATATAATGGTGTAAGTAATGTGCAATAAACCAAATTTGTGATTGTGAAAGTGTTACGTGGTAAGAGCTGAGAAACAAATGATGGAAGAAAATCGTAAATGATGCAATTGGAACAACTGTGGTAATAACATATATGGCTTGTCGTGGGTAATTATCGTTGTGACATTAAATGCATATGAGTTATTGAGTATGAAGGAAATGGTATTGATGGTTATGGAAATTCTTTGTGAATTGTTGTTGTTATTCCTTGAGAATTGTTGTTGTAGTTCTTGAGAATTGTTGTTGTTGTTCTTTGTGAATTGTTGTTGTTGTTGTGTTGTTTGTGAATTGTGATTGTTCGGTGGGATCGGGTTGCGCGCCGCAACACGAAGTAATAAGGTATGGGTTGTTGTGATAAGGGTGGTGGCCGAGGTAATAAGGGTGGAAAGTGATCGAAATCACTATTGAAATGAAAATATGAGAAAGTTGTGAAATCATTGATGTGAAAATGTCGAAGGGGAAATGGAGAGATTATAAACTTGTTTGGCTTGATTGTTTCGTTTCATGTGTATTTAATTGTTGATTCGATTTCTACTTGTTACTTGTGTATGGTTTGAGTTTGCTTAGGGCAAAGTTTGTTCATACATACCAGTACAATTCAAATGTACTGACGTCCATTTTGCCGGGGGCGCTACATTCGTGTTATGATTGTAGGTGGATCCATAGCAGGTACTCCAATCCACCGACCGTAGCTCCCCTTTACTTCCCGTCAGCTGAATTGGTGAGCCCCTTTCCTGTCAGGGCCCTGCGTGGCTCATGCCGCTTTTATTTCGGAGTCATGTTTTAATATTTGTGTAAGGTATAGCCGGGGCCTTGTTACCGGCAAGTATTGTATTATCCTTTTGTGTCCTTAGAGGCTTCGTAGATAGTAAATGTGGGTTACGAACTTATGTATATATGTATTTTGTATGTTGGGCGATGTAAGTTGTAAACCTCATTAAGTAACCATATATGTTATGTATGTTTTGTGAAAAGGCGTTTTAAGTATAAATGGCTAATTCCTTGATTAATGAGTAATGAGAACACAGGGTAACACGTGGGGTAGGAAAGGCACCCAGGTCCGCTTGACTGGGGCTACCCGGTCGAGCGCCGGTCATGTCCCTCGATTTTGGGGCGTGACAAACTTGGTATCAGAGCCTAAGGTTTTAAAAGAGTCCTAGGATGTCTCGGAGCCGTGTCTAGTAGAGCCCTTCTTATCGGTGTGTTGTCGACCACATCTATAAGTAGGGGGTTGCATGGACATTTAGGAAATTACCCGCTTCTTTGTTATTCTATATCGTGCGGTGAAGTGAAAAGTGGAAGTATATATGTCTAACTCGTGCTCTGTTCCGAATTTTTTCAGTAATGGCACCTAAGAAGAGAGCTAGACTCGGCCTTCGGGCCAATGCCACCCCAAGTGAGGCTATGAATCATGTACCTGATGCCGTGGGAGAGAGTGACTCCCCGGTCTTGAATCTACCTGGCCCGTCTATCCCAGACCAAAGTGTTCCTGTTCCTGCTGCGGCAGAGGGTGCTACCATCCCTCCCGCCGATATTCCTGATTCTGATGCAGTTCCAGCTTCCGGTCCCGGGGTTCCTGATGGGGACCTTAGAGGAGCCATCCGTATGTTGTCTCAGTTAGTGGCCGCTCAGGCCCAGAGATCTCATGATGCCCCTACATCCTCCAGCGGACAGGGAGATTCCGCCAGCTCCAGAGTCAACCAGTTTCTGCGGTTAGCCCCTCCAGAGTTCTCGGGCACAGACCCAGAGGCCATCCCGCAAGATTTCCTTGATAAAATGTACAAGACCCTTCGAGTGATGAAGGCTTCAGAGACGGAGGGAGTTAAGTTGGCTTGATACAGGTTGAGGGGAGCAGCGTATTCGTGTTTTGAGATGTGGGAGGATTCCCGTGGGGAGGGAAGACCTCCGGCTAGATGGGAAGAGTTTGTAGATGCATCTATGGACCATTTCTTGCCTGCCGAGATAATGGCAGCCCGTGCCACTGAGTTTGAGGTCCTCAAGCAGGGCAGTATGAGTGTTTGGGAGTACCACATGGAGTTTGTGAGATTGTCCAAGTATGCTCCTCAGTTAGTGTCGACCATGGATGCTCGAGTTCGGCGATTCGTTCAGGGTCTTAGTCCCTTGGTGGTAAATGAGGTTGCTACAGCGGCCTTACACTCGGATATGAATTATGGAAAGATTGTGGGATTCGCTCAGGCCACAGAGGCTAGAAAGTTGAAGATACGGGCGGAAAGGGAGAGTAGCAGCAGGACCCGATCAGCGGGTCACTCAGGGAGACCAGTTCAGGGGATGGGGCCATCAGGGCCATCCCAGTCATATGCTCAGTCCTCAGCGAGCGCACCACCATCTGTGCACAGTTATCAGCAGAGCAGTCACTTGAGACCAGGTTAAGACAGTAGGAGATCCCATCAGTCCGGCCGCTCGGGAGGGAGATCACAGCAGCAGGGGAGGGCTTCATGCCCCAAGTGTGGGAGATTCCATACAGAGACTTGTTATTTGGATATCCCGGTGTGTTTTAGATGCGGGGTGAGAGGTCATATCCAGCGGGACTGTCGTGTGCCCAGTCAGGGCATGGGTAGGGGATTTGCCCAGTCATCCAGTTCTTCAGTCACCACATCATCTGTGCGTCCTCCAGCCCCAGCAGGGCGTGGTGCAGTTAGGGTGGAGCTCGTAGTAGAGGTGGACCCAGCCGGTTTTATGCTTTGAGTGGTCGCCAGAGTGCAGAGGCTTCTCCAGATGTGGTTACAGGTATCTTGTCCGTTCAGGCTATTGATTGTTATGCTCTTATTGATCCGAGGTCCTCTTTGTCTTATGTCACCCCATTCATTGCTTCAGGTTTTGGGATAGAACCCGAACAGCTTCATGAGTCGTTCTTCGTATCGACTCCGGTTGGTGATTCTATCACAGTCTCACGAATTTATAGGAATTATGTTGTCACGGTATGTGGTCGTGTTACCACGGCTGATCTTATCGAGCTTGGAATGGTGGATTTTGATGTGATTATGGGTATGGACTGGCTTCATTCGTGCTTTGCTAAACTTGACTGCCGAACGAGAGTCATGAGACTCGAGTTCCCTAATGAGCCGGTTATTGAGTGGAAGGGGAATGGTGTGGTGCCGAAGGGTAGGTTTATTTCCTACCTTAAGGCTTCGAAGATGATCAAGAAGGGGTGTATCTATCATTTGGTCCGGGTGGCGGACACCACTTCAGAAGTGTCTACCCCCGAGTCTGTGCCAGTCGTGAATGAGTTTCTTGAAGTGTTTCCGGACGAGCTTCCGGGGATTCCGCCAGATAGGGAGATTGATTTCGGGATTGATGTATTGCCAGATACGCAGCCAATATCTATTCCACCGTACAGAATGGCTCCAGCAGAGTTGAGGGAATTAAAGGAGCAGCTGAAGGATTTGTTAGAAAAGGGGTTTATACGGCCGAGTGTGTCGCCGTGGGGTGCTCCGGTTCTCTTTGTCAGGAAGAAGGATGGGTCGTTCCGGATGTGTATTGATTATCGGTAGCTCAACAAAGTCACCATCAAGAATAAATATCCCTTGCCTCGGATTGATGACTTGTTCGACAAATTGCAAGGTGCAAGGTTCTTCTCCAAAATTGATCTACGATCCGAGCATCACCAATTGAAGATTAGGGAGCAGGATATTCCCAAGATCGCTTTCAGAACTCGCTATGGTCACTTTGAATTCTTGGTCATGTCTTTTGGGCTAACCAACGCCCCGGCAGCTTTTATGGATCTTATGAATCGGGTCTTCAAGCCATTTCTAAACTCCTTCGTGATTGTTTTCAGTGATGACATCCTTGTTTATTCGTGGAATCGGGAGGATCATGCCGGTCACCTCAGAGCAGTTTTGCAGACTCTTCATCAGCACCAGTTGTATGCTAAATTTTCGAAATGTGAGTTTTGGTTGGAGTCCGTTGCCTTTTTGGGTCATGTTGTTTCTAGTGAAGGGATTAAGGTAGACCCCCAGAAGATTGCAGCAGTGAAAGATTGGCCTAGACCCACGACCCCTACGGAGATTCGTAGCTTCTTGGGTTTAGCAGGGTATTATCGGAGGTTTGTGGAGGGATTCTCTACCCTCACCTCCCCATTGACTAAGTTGACGCAGAAAGCAGTTAAGTTCCAATAGTCCGACGCTTGTGAGAAAAGTTTTCAGGAATTGAAGTCAAGGTTGACCTCGGCACCAATATTGACCTTGCCGGAAGGCACGGAAGGATTTGTGGTTTATTGCGATGCCTCCAGGGTTGGTTTGGGGTGTGTGTTGATGCAACATGGGAATGTTATAGCGTATGCTTCAAGGCAGCTCAAGAATCACGAGAAGAATTACCCGACGCATGATCTGGAGCTTGCAGCAGTTGTGTTTGCTTTGAAAATATGGCGGCATTATCTTTATGGGGTCCATGTGGATGTGTTCTCAGACCACAAGAGTCTCCAATATTTGTTCAAGCAGAAGGAATTGAATTTAAGGCAGTGACGGTGGTTAGAATTGCTTAAGGATTATGATATGAACATTTTGTACCATCCAGGGAAGGCGAACGTGGTGGCCGACGCTCTCAGTCGAAAATCTATGGGTAGTTTGGCTCATTTAGGAGCGGATCAAAGGCCCTTGGCTCGGGGGGTTTATCAATTGGCCAGTCTAGGGTTTTGCATTTCGGCCTCAGACGAGGGGAATGTTATGGTGCATAATGGAGCAGAATCGTCACTCGGGGCGGAAGT
Organism: Nicotiana attenuata; assembly: GCF_001879085.1. Lineage (NCBI taxonomy): Eukaryota > Viridiplantae > Streptophyta > Magnoliopsida > Solanales > Solanaceae > Nicotiana > Nicotiana attenuata. The sequence continues at coordinate 543,256 of NW_017670488.1, forward strand.
CAAGGAAAAGCAGTTTATTGATCCAGCATTGGCTCAGATGAAGGAAGCAGTTTCGAATAACAAGACTTCGGCATTTTCACTCGGCGACGAGGATGGTGTATTGCGATGTCAAGGTAGGCTATGTGTTCCGGATGTGGATAAGCTTCAGGAGAGGGTCATGGCGGAGGCTCATAATTCCAGGTATTCCGTGCACCCAGGTTCTACAAAAATGTATCATGATCTCAAGGAGATTTATTGGTGGAACGGCATGAAGAGGGTTGTGGCGGACTTTGTATCTAAGTGTCCGAATTGTCAGCAAGTAAAAGCATAGCATCAGCGGCCCGGTGGATTAACTCAGCTTATGGAAATACCAATGTGGAAATGGGAAATGATCAACATGGATTTCGTGGTGGGGTTACCTCGCACTCAGCGCAAACTCGACTCAATTTGGGTAATAGTGGATCGACTCACCAAATCAGCTCACTTTTTGCCAGTCAAGTCCACCGATACTGCAGAACAGTATGCTAAGTTGTATATCAAGGAAATAGTAAGGCTTCATGGCACTCCACTTTCTATTATCTCAGATCGAGGGGCCCAGTTCACAGCTAATTTTTGGAAGAAATTTCAGCAAGGTTTGGGTACTCAGGTGAATCTCAGCACATCTTTCCACCCACAGACTGACGGTCAAGCAGAACGGACTATTCAAACGCTTGAAGATATGTTGCGGGCTTGTGTCTTGGATTTTAATGGTAATTGGGATGATCACTTGCTACTTATAGAGTTTGCTTACAATAACAGCTTTCATGCTAGCATTCAGATGGCCCCATTTGAGGCATTGTATGGAAGGAGGTGTAGGTCTCCGATTGGATGGTTTGAAGTGGGTGAAGCAGAATTGATAGGGCCAGATCTCGTGCACCAGGCTATGGAGAAGGTTAAAGTCATTCAGGAAAGGATGAAAACTGCTCAGAGTCGACAGAAATCCTATGCGGACGTTCGTCGAAGAGAATTGGAATTTCAAGTTGATGATTGGGTGTTCCTGAGGGTATCTCCTATGAAGGGAGTCATGCGATTCGAGAAAAAAGGGAAGTTGAGTCCTAGGTATGTCGGGCCGTAACGGATCGCTCAAAGGATAGGGCAGGTTGCTTATAGGCTGGAATTGCCTCCTGAAATGTCATTAGTGCACCCGGTGTTCCATGTGTCCATGTTGAAGAAAGTGGTTGGAGATCCATCCACCATTGTTCCAGTCGAGACTATCGAGGTTAATGAAGAGTTGTCGTATGAAGAGGTTCCGGTTGCTATTCTTGATAGGCAAGTCCGTAAATTGAGAAATAAGGAAGTCGCTTCAGTTAAAGTATTATGGCGAAGTCAACGAGTTGAGAAAGCCACATGGGAAGCGGAAAAGGAAATGAAGGAAAAATATCCCCATTTATTTGAACAAGTCTAGTAGTAATCGTGCGAACTCTTATCTCTAGACAAATTGATATTGTGTCCAAATTGGTGCAAAGACACCCCATCTTTTCTTCCTAAATGTTTTACTATTGAAATCCCTCTAGTGGTGTAAGAATTGTATGAGTTGTGATTGTTTAAGTCATGTGAACCTCTTTTTGGTAAACGAAAGTTTTATAAAAACTCATGTGATAAGTAAGCAACTAATGGTAGTGTAGATTGATAATGATTTATTTATATGCATGTAGTATGTTGAAGCAGTTAAATTATGTGGGATACATTGAAGTGACCAATTTATGTGCAAAATGTAGCAAGTGATTGAATATGTACAATTGTTGAGGTAATAAATTGTATACCAGTTGTAGGGATAGTGGTAACTGTACTTGGAATTGTGTTTCGGGGGCTCTCTGACAGGTAGATATGTCTAAATTACAAAGGAAACTCTGGCAAAAATTTTCAAAAATATGGGAGTTAGTAAAAATTGGGAGTCTGCATATCATGTTTTCAAAAAACCAACTGATTTTCAAGATCCTCATTCGAGGACGAATGATTTTAAGTGGGGGAGGATGTAAGGCCCCGTAAAAATTTGTGCTCAAAAACTAGTAGCTCGTAGGGTCAGGTTCCGAATATGTGTTGGGAATGTGTAAAATTCTTCGCGGCGAGTTGTACTGATCTAAGTATTTAAAAATCAAAGAACCAAGTTTTTCCAGAAAAGTGTTATTTTGCGGTCCAGAATGTGGTCGCAAATCATGTATGCGGACCGCATTTCTGCCGCAGATTTCGTCAGTGGTTTGGTTAAAATTAAGGTCAAAATGCGGTCCATTATGCGACCGCATAACTGATATGCGGACCGCATTTCTATCGCAAAGTGAGTCAATGTGTCAGTCAAATTTGAGGTCAAAAATGCGGTGCATTATGCGACCGCAAATTGGGTATGCGGACCGCATTTCCGCCGCAGACCCAAACAGGAGGATTGAATTTTTGGAGCACTTTTGCGGTCCATTCTGCGGACCGCATTTCATCTCTGCGGTCGCAAAGTGCGACCGCATATCTGACTCGGGTACCTATTTTTCTAAATTTTAAACCCGACCCCCTTTTTAATAAAACACCCCAACCCCTCATTTTAACGAGTCTTCTGAACAAATAAGAGAGAGAAAGAGAGGGTTCTTGAGAGAGAAAGTCATCTTCATCAAATTTGATTCTTCAAAACTATCCGGGCCGGGGAATTTCAAAGTGATTATCTTCATCCCCATTCTTGCAGGTAAAATCCCTAACCCTTTTTCATTGATTTTCAGGTTTAAACTAAGGGGGGGAGTCTCATGCGTTGATTCTTGAAAATAATGGTTGAAAACACATATGCATGCTTTTTGAAACCTAAAATCTAGTAAGAGGAATTGGGTAGGAGTAAAGGATTATACAAGAGGGGTTGATAACCTAAATAAGTTTGAGTAGCAATTGTGAACTTCGATTCTAACTTTGACCTTTGTAAAATCACCTTGTTGGTGTACGAATATTTTGTGTGTGATATCTACGTGGATTATGTGTGAAATTCTTGTGATTGGTATGATTTGAGTGTTTGTGGTTAAGTCTCCCGATATAATGGTGTAAGTAATTGACAGTAAACCAAATGTGTGATTGTGAAAGTGTTACGTGGTAAGAGCTGAGAAACAAATGATGGAAGGAAATCGTAAATGATGCAATTGGAACAACTGTGGTAATAACATATATGGCTTGTTGTGGGCAATTATCGTTGTGACATAAAATACATATGAGTTATTGAGTATGAAGGAAATGGTATTGATGGTTATGGAAATTCTTTGTGAATTGTTGTTGTTATTCCTTGAGAATTGTTGCTGTAGTTCTTGAGAATTGTTGTTGTTGTTCTTTGTGAATTGTTGTTGTTGTTGTGTTGTTTGTGAATTGTGATTGTTCGGTGGGATCGGGTTGCGCGCCGCAACACGAAGTAATAAGGTGTGGGTTGTGGTGATAAGGGTGGCCGAGGTAATAAGGGTGGAAAGTGATCGAAATCACTATTGAAATGAAAATATGAGAAAGTTGTGAAATCATTGATGTGAAAATGTCGAAGGGGAAATGGAGAGATTGTAAACTTGTTTGGCTTGATTGTTTCCTTTCATGTGTATTTAATTGTTGATTCCATTGCTACTTGTTACTTGTGTATGGTTTGAGTTTGCCTAGGGCAAAGTTTGTTCATACATACCAGTACAATTCAAATGTACTGACGTCCCTTTTGCCGGGGGCGCTACATTCGTGTTATGATTGTAGGTGGATCCATAGCAGGTACTCCAGTCCACCGACCGTAGCTCCTCTTTACTTCCCGTCAGCTAAATTGGTGAGCCCCTTTCCTCTCGGGGCCCTGCGTGGCTCATGCCGCTTTTATTTCGGAGTCGTGTTTTAATATTTGTGTAAGGTATAGCCGGGCCTTGTTACCGGCAAGTATTGTATTATCCTTTTGTATCCTTAGAGGCTCCGTAGATAGTAAATGTGGGTTACGAACTTATGTAAATATGTATTTTGTATGTTGGGCGATGTAAGTTGTAAACCTCATTAAGTAACCATGTATGTTATGTATGTTTTGTGAAAAGGCGTTTTAAGTATAGATGGCTAATTCCTTGATTAATGAGTAATGAGAACGGGGGGTAACACGTGGGGTAGGAAAGGCACCCAGGTCCGCTTGACTGGGGCTACCCGGTCGAGCGCCGGTCATGTCCCTCGGTTTTGGGGCGTGACACATACTTTGCTCTTATGCTCCATTTTTAGTCATGTTTGTATGCACACATGTGGCATGAGTTAACCAGGCTGGACTTCTTTTTGCCTATTGCTTGTTCTTAATTTTTTTATGATGCCAAAAGGGGGAAATGAATGAGGGGGAACAAGAGAGGAACAAGCTCATGGGGAATACAGGAAATAGGATGACACTCTAGTTCTCAGGGGGGATTGCAATTACAAGTTTGTCATCATCAAAAACGGAAAAATTGATAGGTTATGTGACCTACTCTGTTTTGATGATCTAACTAACTTTAAGAACCAGATGGGGAACCTGCTCTACATCCTCAGGTGTTCAAGAACAACAAGTCTCAAGTCGAGGACATGTCTCAACAATTCAGAGTCAAAGAAACGATAGAGGGAACAGATGGATATCAGTTCCCATGCTGACTGTACTAAGTCAACTCCCCACAGCTGTAAAGCTGCTGCAACTGTTCCTCTACACGCATGCAACAATACAAATAGTGCAGCAGTCACTTTATGGGGAATTCCTTTGTACCAAATGTGCTTGCATCATCCAAGTGACATCACTCTCAAGTGTGTCAATCTTGCAAGTGACTCTCAAGGCTTCAAGAACAAAGAACAACATAACAAAGGACCAGTTTCCTGCATTGAGTAATTACATGTCCTTAGTTGTGTTACACATATGATAAAGTGATTTACTTGTAATTCCTACTCAGCTTAGTTAAGAAGCATTGTATAGGAAATTGTTTGTAAAACCATAAACCTTGTGTTTGTGTCTTGGCTAGAGCTAGTTGAGTTGTAAGCTTTATAATGGAGTTATTGCAAAGGGGCTTGTAGGGTTATTACAAGTTAATGAGGGATTAAGAGTTTAATTCCTAGGTTACAATAGTTTGTAATCTAAAGTTTGCTCAGTAGTGAAGTTGAAATCCTACGAGTGTAAGTTGTGGTTTTTAATCCCGTGAGCTGGGAGTTTTCCACGTAAAACTCTATTGTGTCATTTACTTACTGTTGTGTGCGTGTGTTTTGTGAAAACTAATAGAGAACCTGGTTCTCTATATAGTTTAGTGGACGCTTAGTTTCTATCAGTTGCAGCAGCTTTGTTCTTGAGAGAGGTGGTGGCTAGCACTTGAGAGAATATTTTCTTTTGATTTGCAAGTGTTGGAGAGATGAAATTCCTTGCCTCATGTTAATAATATGTGTGTGTGTTGTCATCAAGGGTGATTTAATAATGTGTCCTTTAGTTTGGCCTTAGCAAGCTACAGTTGTGCTGATGTACTGCTGCCAGACGGTACAGTGCAGCAGCCTGCCAAACGACAGTGCAGCAGCTTTTACATCCGTAGAGTTGATTGTACGACGACCAGGGGAACTGATCCATATCTGTTCCCTCTGTTGTTCCCCTATCTGATTTCATTGAGAATTGAACCAGACATCTAACTAGTTACTCTGAACGCAAGAGAACTAATTTTATCAGGTTCCTTATCTGGTTCACTGATGTTTGGCTACAACTTTCCAATCAGCAGAATCTCTATTTTTTTAAACAAGGCCACTAGATATATCCGTAGAGTAAGAAAGAAAGAAATTTGGAAACCAATTTTCAGTCTTAGGACCCGTTTGGCCATAGATTTTGCTAAAATATATTTGGTTTTTTTGTTTTGGCAAATACATGTTTGTTCATAAACTTTATCCATATTTTGGCAAATTACCAAAACCCAAAACGTAAATCCCAAAACCAACTTTTGGCCCAAAATATTACTATTACATTTTTAAAAAATTACCCCAAACTTCTATATTTTATAAAAGAGCCCACCATTTATTGTTTTGTAACAGTGATGCTTCGTCTTCTCGGTTATATGATAGTGTATTATGTAGTTCATTATAAAAATGATAATTTTGTACCAAATTTATTTATGTTCGGGACTATGGTTTGCGATAATATAATGAATGTTATTGATGAATTTATGGGTTAAGTCATGTGTTTCATATTTTTTTCAAAAAAAAAGTGAAATATGTCTTGAAAACTGATGTCCAAACACATTTTCATCTTCAAACCAAACTTCACCCAAATAAAAAATTTCAAAGCGAATTTGGAAATCTATGACCAAACGCTAGCTAAAATTCGAAATCGCAACTTCAAAAACCTTGGACCCAGGAACAAACTCGAATTCGAACAACAGCAGAAATAGAAAAATGATTTTGGGAATTTTCTGATTTTCAACTACTATTATTTTTTGTGATTTTAATGAAGTACACTCAAACCCTGCAAGCAACAAATAAAGATAAAATCAAAGATTTAAAAAAGACCCAACTATAGTGTAAAATTTAAAACAAATGATAACAATCCAATACTCTAATTCAACAAATAAGGAGAAGCTAATCCATATGAAATACTTTCAAGTGGACGAAATTCTACTACTTGAAAACACGTCTTGTAAGTTTGACATCAACAATACCCTACTATTGTTCTTTCTCACAAGAATCAAGAGATAAGTTAATAATACAAGACTATTTATAGTTTTACTAGGGTTTAAGATTTTTCTTGCCCCATTTAAAAATGAGGTCTATAGATCCTATCCAAGTTAATTCGTCGGCTCTTGAAGCTCGACTGAAGCAAGCTCGTGGGCCAACAAATTTTATTTCGAATTTAAAATTAAAAATTAAAAAAAATGTTAAAATATGCAAGTCGTACTCACAAATAATACTTAACCAAACTAGTCATTTGAGTTGAGTTGAGTTGCTGGGATATGATTTATTGAAATGAATCTGCTTGAATTTTATATTTTCTATCTCATAGTTGGAATTTGTTATTTTATTTTTGTACAATATTAGGTATCAACACTTTGTTGACGTGACAATATTTATTTTAAAAAAATAGAAGAATTCCATTCATGTTGATTTAATAGGAACCCTTCAATTTATTTTTTCCCTGTTAACCATATTTTATATGTATGTGACTATTAGGTAGATATATTTTGACTTGTATCTTTCCATAGTTTAGGTTAAAATTTCTTTTTGTGAAGTTTCTTTTCGTTTGTTTCAATTATTGATAGGCAATTTTTTGAAATTTAGCTGACAACTTCAAAGTTTCGTTAACAACTAAACGCTTCTATTTGCAAATAAAATCGACTTTCTAAAATACTATGAAATGTTATGTAACATTGACATATTACCTTGTAAAAAATTATATTATCTTTTTGCAATTTTTACTTATTTACACGTCATCATATATTAAAATTTTTAACAAATGTGCAGAATTTTAGGTTCGAATTTAGATTTATTTTTTCTTTTTTAACAAAAAAAAATATTGAAAAAGATCAAAGGCTAGCCCATCCAAACTCACAATCCACTTAGGGGATGGGTTGGACTAACTATTTTAAGGCTACTTCAAAAATCGGATCGATCCGTCCTAGCTCGTCAAATTTCATGGCCCATGAAACTTGAGCTGGGCTGAATTAACCCATTTGATAACTCTACTAAATTACAAACATAGCCAAAATTGCAAACATAGCCCAAATTGCAAATAAGAAATTATAGGCCATCTTCCTTCAAATATCCACTTGAACATATGGCTTTCTTATCTACATCATTATGTGTAGAGCGTCTCTAGAACATTACATATATACCAACAATATCACTCAACTACATAGTTACATTAGTATAAAAGGGAACTATTTTCATCTCTAAATCATTACATACATATAGCTCTACTACAAAGCAGCGAAGTCAACAATTCTGATAGTGTTTAAGAAAATTCAAAAATGTCATTATGATATTTGAACCTGTATTTGTTTTATGTAAAGGGTGTGATGGGTTTACAGTACCTTAGCTTTATATTTTGATGATCTAACAAACTTACTGTCAAAGAACCAGATAAGGAACCTGACACACTTGGTACACAACTCAAATCAACGGACTCCGGCTAATGTGAGATGTTATGACTTCAGAAGATAAAGAATCAACACAGGGACCTGATCCCCTTGTGTTTCCCTGACAACAGTATGAAGTCAACTGTCTACAGCTGGAAAGTGACTGCATGCACTGTACACGCAAATAGTGCTGCACAGTACTGCAGTCACTCCCCTTTGACCAACCAAGTGATTACATCATTCAAGTGATGTCATCAAAGTTGTATTAACAAAGAGCATTACAACAAAACATCTCTTGAACACTTGAGAATTCATTCAAGCACTCCAAGGGTTCTTCAGTTGAGCATTCAATTCTCAAGTGCATCAAGAACAAAGAAAAATACTACTACGGACCAGTTCCTATAGCAAGTATCTTGTATGTCCTTAATTGAGTTGTAACTTTATAATTTTTCTTCATGTAATTCCTACTTTGCTTATCTAGAAGCGTTACTTAAGAACCCCTTGTAAACCATAAACCTTCGGTGTTTGTGTCGTGACTAGAGTTAGTCATGAATTGAAGTCTTTGTAATAGGTGTATTGCAAAGTGGCTTGTAATAGGTGTATTACAAGTTAGTGAGGGATTAAGAGTTTAATTCCTAGATTGCATAGGTTGTAATCTAAAGTTTCTCATAGTGAAGTTGAAATTCTACTAGTGTAGGTCGAGGTTTTTTTATCCCCTTGTGCAGGGATTTTTCCACGTAAAAACTCCCTGTTCCATTTACTTACTGTTTCATTAGCACTATCAGTGTAACCTATAGAGGACCTGGTCTCTATATAATTTGGTGGACTCATGTATTCTATCAATTGGTATCACAGCGGGTTCTTTCTATCAGGTTAACACCTAGAAAGGATCCTCATGGCTGCTCCACCAAATTTTGAGGAAGTTCAGTCTACGTATAGACCACCCAGGTTCAATGGGCAATACTATGGGTGGTGGAAGACAAGAATGCATGACTTTATCATGGCAGAAGATTCTGAATTGTAGGATGTTATTTGTGATGGTCCTTATGTCCCAACAAAGAAAGTCGGAGACCCCCCAGAGATGGTGCCAAAAACCAGGAAAGAATACAACGATGCAGATAGGAAAGTTGTGGAGAAATACTTTCGAGCAAAGAAGATTTTGGTGTGTGGCGTAGGACCTGATGAATACAACAGGATCTCAGCCTGTCAATCCGCTAAGGAAATATGGGAAGCTTTACAAACAGCACATGAGGGTACTACTCAGGTAAACCAGTCTAAGATTAACATGCTCACCACTGAGTATGAGCTCTTCAGAATGAAGGATGATGAATCCATTCAAGACATGCACACAAGATTCACGTCTATCATAAATGAGCTACACTCGCTTGGCGAAATCATCCCTAGGAACAAGCTCGTAAGGAAAATTCTCAGTGTTTTGCCTAGTTCATGGGAAAGTAAAGTGAATGCCATTACTGAAGCAAAGGATCTGCAGGCCCTAACTATAGAAGAGCTAGTTGGAAATCTGAAAACCTACGAAATGAAAAAGAAGAAGGATAGTGAAAGAAGAGAACCAAAGAAGGAAAAGAACCTGGTACTCGAAGCTGAAGGCAATGACTCAAGTGAGGAGGACAGTGACATGGCTTACTTAACTAGAAGGTTTCAGAAGATGGTCCGAAGGAATGGAGGCATACCAAAGAGAGGCAGCTCCAGCAAACCAAAGAATTATGACCTCTGTCATAAATGCGATAAGCCATGGCATTTCATCAAGGATTGCCCTCTCCTAAAGCAAGAACACTTCAAGTACAACCCTGATAAAGCAGCCAAGAGGAACCCGATTCCTGACAAACGCTTCAAAAGAAAGAACACCGCTAACAATATTGTGAAGCAAGCTCTTGCAGCATGGGGAGATTCCTCCAGTGAGTCTGAAGAAGAAACAGATGCAGGTGATAGTTCTATGATGGCAGTTGAAAGTGAAGCAAATGAATATGATTCAATATTTGCTTCAATGGCTCAATCAGACAATGATGAAGATGATGACAATGATGAGGTAAACTTCAGGGATGTTTAGAGAAATCTGAAATCCTACTCTCCTAAGAAACTAATGTCATTAGCAAATGTGTTAATTGATGCCTATCATAGTCTTGTAGATGATAAGGATGCCTTGTCCATAGAGTTAGGAGATGCTGAACAAACTAGAGATGACTTGGTAGTTTGTATGGTTGATCTGAAGGAAACTATAAGTGATCTGGAAAATGAAAAGGTGGCTTTAATTGAAAAACTTGTTACTATAGAACATGAAAGAGACGACTTGATGGTAGTAGCTGTTGACCTAAAAGAAACCATTGAAAATTTAAGTAAAGAAAAGAATGACTTAGTGGAGAAAATTGATGCCTTAGAGCAAGAAAGAGATGACCTCCTAGTTGTGATTATAGATTTGAGGGAAACAATAGAGGAACTCAAAGCAGAGTGTGGATCTGGGAAGACTGATAAAGGAAAAGGAGTTGCTAGTGAAGCACATATCAGGCTAGAAAATGAATTAAATGCTGTAAAAATCAGTTTATGTGCTGAACTTGAGAAAACCAGACAACTTCAAGCAGATTTGGAAAGAGTAAAAAATGACCTTGAAAAGTCTCTTAAGTGGACCTGGTCCTCGGATGCTATGACTGCCATGTATGTTCACAATGGTGGAAACAAGAAGGGAATAGGGTTTCAAAGGGAGAGAACTCCTTACAACCCTCATAGCAAGTATGTTACTATACCCGATAATTGGCTGTGTACCCACAGTGGGAACAATGGGCATTTCAAAGAAGATTGCCAAGCCAGAGTTCAGTCTCTTCAGAAAAACAAAGTTTTTGCTGAAAGAGTAACTGCTGAAAAGGGACCAGGTGCCACTCATAAAAAACACATGTTACCTGCATGGACTAAAAGAGCACTTATTCATCCCCTTGCTTATTGCAAGGGACCCAAACTTGCTTGGGTCCCTAAATCTAACCCGTGATTTCCTTGTGTAGGGAACAGTGAAAGGAAGCAGTCAACAATGGTTCATGAATAGTGGATGCTCAAAGCACATGACTGGGAATACCATGGATTTTCTTTCACTAAAAGCCCTGCAAGGAGGGAGTGTATCCTTTGGCAATGGGAAAAAGGGATACATTCTTGGAGTTGGAAAGATTGGAAAATCACTCACTCAATCAATTGAGAATGTGTACTACGTCAATGGCCTCAAGTATAGTCCCTTGAGTGTTTCTCAAATATGTGATAAAGGAAACAAGGTGCAGTTCTTGTCAAAGATATGCACAGTTACTAATCTAGTAACAGGTGAAGTGGTACTGGTGGCCAAAAGATACAAGAACATCTACGTTGCTGACTTTGAGTCTCTACAAAGTGGTGATCTGAGTTGCTTGAAAGCAGTTGATGATGATGTTGAGTTGTGGCACAGAAGACTGTGGCATGCAAGCTTTTCTCTACTGAACAAACTAGTTCAGAAGGACTTGGTGCGTGGTCTGCCCAAGTCAAAGTTCGTGGAGCACAAAGTTTGTGATGCCTGCGCCAGAGGGAAGCATTTGAAATCCTCATTTAAGCCTAAGAAGGATGTCAGCACCTCAAACCACTTGATCTCCTTCATATGGATCTCTGTGGTCCTATGAGAGTGCAAAGCCGGGGAGGAAAGAGATACATTTTTGTGATAGTGGATGACTATTCTAGATTCACTTGGACCCTTTTTCTTAGATCAAAAGATGAGACCTTTGAAGTTTTTGTAGCCTTTGTGAAGGAAATTCAAGTGAAGATGGATTCAAAAGTAGCCTGCATAAGATCAGATCATGGAACAGAATTTGACAATGCCAAGTTTGATGATTTTTGCAACAAGAATGGCATTACCCATAACTTCTCAGCCCCAGAACTCCACAGCAAAATGGAGTTGTGGGAAGGAAAAACAGAACCCTTGAAGAAATGGCAAGGATAATGCTGATTGATAGTGGGATTACTAAGAACTTCTGGACTAAAGCTGTCAACACTGCCTACTACTTGGTGAACAGGTGCATGATCAGGTCTCTCTTGAACAAAACTCCCTATGAGTTGCTAAATGGAAGGAAGCCCAAGTTGACTCACTTAAGAACATTTGGGTGCAAATGTTATGTTCTCAACAATGAAAAGGATCAGCTTGGAAAATTCGATGGCAAGAGTGATGAAGGAATCTTCTTGGGATATTCTTCTCAAAGTAAAGCTTACAAGGTCTACAATAAGTGGACTCAGTACGTAGAGGAGAGTATACATGTAATCTTTGACGAATCCTACCTTTCCTGTGAGAAAAGCAACAAGGGTGATGTGGATAGAGAGCCTCTTCTAGTTCAAGGTGAAGTCATTGATATGGAAAACGGTAAGGCAGACATGATGAGTCAAGTGAAGGAGCCAAGTGAAGACAATGCAGTCCCTTCCCCATTAGCTGGAGAGGAACCAAGTACCACAATTTCAACTACTGAAGCTGAAGAAAGAGTGGTTGATGCAGTTCAAAGTACTCCACAAGTAGCTGAGAGAAGAATGCAAGGGAACCAGTCAGACTTACCAAGCTCTTCACAAATGAGGCTCAAGTTCCCAACTGGAAACACAAAAGCTCCCATCCTCTTGACAACATAATTAGCCCTCTGGATTTAGGAGTATAAACCAGATCAAAAGCCAGAAATTCACTTGTTTTCTCAACCTTTCTTTCCCAAATAGAACCCAAAAACATCAAGGAAGCCTTAAAAGATGCAGACTGGATCACAGCTATGCAAGATGAGTTACATCATTTCGAAAGGAACAATGTATGGCACCTGGTACCTAGACCTTCAGATCGAACCATCATAGGAACTAGGTGGGTATTCAGGAATAAGCTTGATGAACATGGAAACACTACAAGGAACAAGGCAAGGCTAGTGGTTCAAGGCTACAATCAGGAGAGGAATGATATGATGAGACATTGCTCAGTTGCTCGCATGGAAGCCATCAGAATCCTCATTGCCTTTGCATCACATATGGAATTCACTCTGTTCCAAATGGATGTCAAAAGTGCATTTCTGAATGGATTCCTTAAGGAAGAAGTTTATGTAAAGTAACCTCCAGGCTTTAAATGTCATGAACATCCTGAATATGTGTTCAAATTGGACAAGGCATTGTATGGGTTGAAGCAAGCTCCTCGAGCTTCGTATGAAAGACTGTCAAAGTTTCTCTTAGAAAATGGTTTTACAAGAGAAAAAATTGACAACACATTGTTCCTGAAGAAACGAGGGAGGAGCCTGCTCATCGTTCAGGCATATGTTGATGATATTATTTTTGGGGCAACAGCTGATTCACTGTGTAAAGAATTTGCCAAACTCATGGGAAGTGAGTTTGAGATGAGCATGATGGGTGAGTTGAATTTCTTCTTGGGTCTTCAAGTGACGCAGTCCACAAAGGGTACATTCATCGGTCAGCAGAAATACATCAAGGAGCTTATGAAGAGGTTCGATATGGAAGCATCAAAAGTGATCGACACTCCCATTGCCACTGCTACTCGACTGGACATGGATGAATCTGGATCTCCTGTAAATCAAACCATGTATAGAGGCATCATTGGGTCTTTTCTCTACCTTACTGCCAGTAGACCTGATATTGTCTTTAGTGTGGGGCTATGTGCAAGGTTTCAGTCAAATCCCAAGGAATCTCATCTAAAGGCTGCCAAGAGAATTTTGAGATATCTTAAGGGAACACAGGACCTGGTCCTGTACTACCCTTGAGATGATAAGTTTAACCTTATTGGGTATGTTGATGCTGACTATGCAGGTTATCTTGTGGATAGGAAAAGTACTTCTGGAATGGCTCACTTTCTAGGATCATGTCTCATCTCATGGGTCATAAGGAAGCAGAACTCAGTTGCTTTTTCAACAGCTGAAGCAGAATATGTTGCTGCAGCTTCCTACTGTGCTCAGCTCCTATGGATCAAATAGCAATTGGAAGATTTTGGTGTGTACACTGACTGTGTGCCTCTTCTATGTGACAACACCAGTGCACTCAACATGGCCAAGAACCCGGTTCAACATAAAAGAACCAAGCACATTGATGTGAGACATCATTTTCTCAGAGACAATGTGGAGAAGGGGCTTATCTATATGAAGTTCTGCAATACAGAAGACCAAATTGTAGATATCTTCACCAAAGCATTGAGCAGAGAACATTTTGAGAGAAATAGGCTGGAGCTGTGGCTAATAAAGCCTAATTGAGAAACCTGATTCGCACCATATGGCTATGAAAGTTACATTCAGGTAACATCAGCTAAAGTGTTCTCCGGCCAAGTCTAACTCACTTTAATACCGTTGCAGGTAGACACGCATGATGATTATAGAAGCTGCAGAAGCATTGCATGAGAGGTAAAAGAGGATTGAGAATTTTGAAGGGCAGGTCAAGAACCAGGTTCTTGTACCACAGGTTAGTAGTCTTGTGCTTTTTCATGCATATCTTAAAAGGAAACAAAAATTAATTGCCATGTCACCAACCTTTTCAGACCCTGTATGTCACGTCTTTTCATTCAAGTCCCTTCACTTCCCTTTGAAACGTTACATCTCCCCACACAGCTACCGCCATTTCAGAACTGGTTTCTCTCTCTCTCTCTCTCTCTCTCTCTCTCTCCCTCATAATTGTCTCTTCTTCCATTAAAACCCCCTCATCACTTTGAACGATATCATCTCTCTTCTTCTTTCTCTTCAGTCCCTCTCAGAACTTTCAAACTTCTTCTCCACCATGGATGAAGATCAATCGATAATCCCCACCATAGTCGAGAAAACCCTTGACTCCTCCGTCGCCATTCCCTTTTCCACCACCACTGCAGATGATACTCCTACACTTGTTCCCCTTCATCCTCTATTTCTCCTATTACTCCCTCATGCCTTTCTCTCCCTCTAAGTGTTGAGAACTCAGAAATCCCTAAACTCGATAGCTTTCTGTCCCGGTCGCTTGTGATTCTCACAGAGCAAAACAAAGATGGAGAACCGAGTCAGACTCTACAGGTAGAAAAGCTTTCAGATGTGGGTATTGATCAATCTTTAAGTACCCCTGTCTCAGAGTCTTTTGCACCCATGGAATCTCTAGAGAAAGAAGGCACATAAAACATTTTGACCATCTCTGCTGAGGGTATAGTGTATGGGGTCGCCTCTTCTATGCCTGAGTCTTAAAGGAAAGAGACTCAGTTGTCAGTGGAAGAAGGAGCTGTGGTGCTCTTTGAAAATTCTGCACCAGAAGAAACTACTGGGACCCTTCTTGAAGGACCTGACCCCTCTCTTGAGGAAACAGGTCAAGGATCCTCTTCCCAGGTCAGTTTCGACCCTGCTTCGTCTCCTCACTTTGATGTTGAACCTCTTGAAATTTTGGCTCATATCATGCAGTCTAGTGATGAAGAAGATCAGGACAATGTGGCTCTAGATGCGTTCATTGCTAGAAGGAGGCCAGTAGCCACTCCTAAGCCCTCTCCTAAGCGACCTACCACTAGGTTGCGATCAAAGCAGGCTTTTGAGTCTGCCCTGCAGAAGAGTAAAAAGAGTAACAAGAAGAAGGAAGTAGAGGCTGGTGAAAATGGAGAGGTTGTGTGTGACAAGAACATTCCTGTAGTGGAAGTGGATGAGGAAGCAACAGAGGAACCAAGTTCCTTGGTTAAAAGGTCTCAGAAAAAGAAGAGATCTGCTGAAAATGCTTCAGAGGAAGGTGTTGCTACGCCAAGTTCAAAGTCAGTGAAAAGTGGTGACAAGTTGAAACAAGTAGTGGATGAATAGTCATTGTCTGATGAGGATGTGTTAGTGAAATAAAGTGGAAAGGGTAAATCAAGTGTGAAGTCTGGGAAAAGAAAGTTGGAAACTGTGAGGGAACCTGATTCTTTGAAGAAAGTGAAACGTGAAAGTCTGTCCGGTAAGGAAAAATTGAGGTACCAAAAGGTCTGTGGGGTTGAACTTTTGACCCAGAAATCGCTGAAATGGCTAGTATGAGGCAACTACTATAAATGGTTGAATTTCAACAATGGGGACATCTGTTCAAAGTGGATGTGCCCAAAGTCTATGAGGATGAGGCCCAAAGTTTCTATGCAAACCTCTTTCCTGTTGAATCTGACCATATATGTGCTTTAGTCAATGGAGTTGATATTATTTTGGATGCTGCTCTGCTTGGGGACATACTCAAGGTCCCTGCTGATGGTATGTCCTATATCAAGAATGTGTGTGGGTAAAATTTTAGAAATGCTATTGTGAAGGAAGGCGCAGTCCAGCGGGGGGAACAGGTACACAAGAAAGCTCTGCTTCCTGTTTATCAGCTATTGTTTGAGTTGGTAAACAAGGTTCTTCTACCCCGTGCTGAGAGAAGGTCCATCACTTCCAAGTCTGATATGTATTTGATGGAAGCACTGGAGGGATTCCGCGCTGTAAACTTGCCAGCCATCGTGATTGAGCACATGCAAAAGGTGGCAACTTTTAAAGATGGAAACCATGGTCTTCCTTATGGATTTCTTCTCACACATGTCTTCAAGTTCTTTGATGTGCCTTTGGGACAGCCCAAGATAGGGACCAAGAAGCAGACCTTCTCTCAAACTACATTGGAGGAATGTGAATGTGTTGAAAAAGGTGGAGGGGTAGGAAGCACTTCAACAATCTCTCAGCTTATCAATGCCCAAAATAGTGCTACTGAGGAGATTCGGAAGTTGAAGGCAAGGAATGCCATTCTGGAGAGTCACCAGGCCCAAGGGGCACCAGGGTCAAATGAGGAGATCGCTCGTCTGACCAAAGAAAATGCTTATCTCAGGCAACAAGTGGAGAACCTGAAGGAGAAATTGCTCGCATAGCAAATGTCGGCCAATGCTCGAATTGATCTCGTTCTCAACACCCTTGCTACAACTTCTAAGCCCTCTCCTCCTAGTGTCCCCTAGGCTAACTCTTCAGTGACCAGTTTCTGGATTATCTCTTTTTGTTTTTGATGACTCTATGGCAGTTGTTTTTGTTTTTCTTTTGAGGTGTGGATGGAATTTCCTTGTACTGCTCCTGATCATAATAGTCCAAATTTGCCTTTGCTATAATGGCAAAGGCTTATGTTTTATAAAAACTATCCTCTTTTGATGTTTAATGCTTATTGTTGATACCCAATTTTTTTCTCATATATTTCAAAATGCATATATACTTTCAAAATAGTGCATGAGCATCAACCAGTATTTTTCCATAATTTTTCTGTAATTTTAAAAAGATTTTAATTAATTTATTCTAGCATTTTATTATATAAAGAATTACTAATTGCGTCACAAACGGTTTTATGATAATTTTATTGCTTAATTTTATCATTTATTTTTATACTAAGCTTTAATTATTTCATGAATAGCCATATGTACATGTTAGGGTTATAATTGCAATAACTTTGCAATAATGGCCCCATGTGTGCATAAATACCTTATTTCACAAGAAAATAACCTTTTATATTTTTATAATACTAAGTAATTATTTTAAATTATTTTCATGCAAAAATGATATTTTTATCATTTATAAATTAATTTATAAAATTATTTTATTAAGTTAATTGGGTATTTAAATAATAGCCCCTTTTTCTTAATCAATTTTGGACCCCGTCCCAGCTAAACCTTAGCCCAATACCCTAATATAACCCAAACCCAATAACCCAATTATTTTAACCCGCCCCAACCCCAGATTCGATCCTGGTCGTTGATCTCAAGAGATCAACGGTCCAGGACACTCTTTCCTTTTTTTAATATACCAAACCCCCAAACCCTACCTCATTTTACACAAACCGCCGCCCCTGAATCCCTATCTTCTCTATTCTCTCTCAGACGCTCCCCTAACCCTAGCCGCCGTCACCGAAAAACTCTCCGTTCCATGTGGTTTCTCTTTGATTTTAGGCCCCAGCTGGCCTCTTACCTTCACTGGTTGTTCGATTTTTGCTGTTATCTGAAGGAATCTCGAAGAGATTCAACTCAGAGTCGACCTAAACTCTTCATTTCTTCGATGAACCTGCCTTGTGTTCATCGCTATGTTTGTGAGTATCGGTACCTTTATGTTCATGGCTTGAAACTCCGATTCTTAACTGGATTTCTCTCACCTCGTTCATTTTTTTCAAAAGAAACCTCATTTCTTTCTACCTGAGTCTATTCAAATCATTGTAGATCTGAAATGATTTTAAGTTTATCTGGTATTTTTCTTCAAAACCTTCTGTTTCTTCCTTATTATTAACCGATTTTAATGTTTTTCTAAAACTAGGGTTTCATCTTTAAGTTCTCTCCAAAAGGGTTTTAAAGTTTCTAAGTGTTTAAATCTGATTCTCTTTACTGGTTCGACTGATTTTTCATGCCTATGTTCTAAACCCTAGGGTTTTTGCTTATTTCACTAATTATTTCAACATTTGCCCGTTTTTTAATATCTCTGTCAATTAGAAGAGATTGACTGATTTTATTAGGGTTCAAATTATATTTTTTCTGCCGAGATTGATACTTCTCTGTGATTTTTTACCTATTTTCCTTGTTTGTGACTCCTAATTGGTACTACTTGCCTTAATTAGTTTATTAACCAGATTTATGAGATTTGATTGCTTTAGCCGACTCCTAGATGGTCTTTGATTGATTTTATTGCCTTGTTTAACCTCTATTCTGGGTTGTTAATTGATTTCCCCTATTTTAAGGGGTCTTTCCCGGATTCTGTTGAGTTATTTGATTTAGTTTAGCCCCAATTAACTGATTGATTTTATTTGTATACCTTATTTGTGAACTCTGAATTATTCTTTGCCTTATTTGTTTCACCCTGCTAAGTGCTATATAGTTCCCCATTCTGACTTCTTTAAAACATACGAACACACATAGAAAGACACAGAAACACAGACACAAACTCTTGCTCTTATTCATACACACTCTCCATTGCAATTCTTCCTGTTACTTGTGTTTGTTGCACTGTCTAGCCGGCTGAAAGCCAAGGCTGGACTCTTGGATCCTATTTGCTTCACTTTCCTGTTGCTATCTCTTAACTGGTATGTCTCCACTTCTGCTATCATTCAATGTGCTATATAATTAGACATATGTTCTTCCTGTTTACTGCCTTTAAACAGCATGTCTATCTCTGTTATCATGTCCTATTCAATATGCTATGTAGTCAATCTGCTGTAGATATCAATATGCCTCTATTTGCCCTTATGTTTCTGTTAACTAGCATGCTTTAACTCTTGTGAATTTGTCTTGTCCAATATGGTTCACACACTTTAGCATGTTCCTGTTTGATCCAGGATACTTGTCTACTTATTTCTCAAATAGCATGCTTTCCTTTCCTGCTTTATGTGTCTACCTTAACAAGTTTCTGATTAATGATTTCTATGCTCTCAACTTTTGCTGCCTTTTCTGTATGATTGTCTGATCAGTAACTTGATTCCAGCATGTTGTTCTCTGCTTAATATATGCCTATATGCTCACCTAGTAATAGCTAATGTGAAACCTTGTTTGAATTGATTGTGACTCTGTTTGACTACTGGAGTTCATGTCTGAACTCCATCTGCTAAATATGGTTCTGCCTGTAGTTCTTGCAATCTGGTAATCTGTTTCTGCTCACTTTTAAAATCCAAACTGTTTTTCCCTAAAACTATCTCCTACTTCATATATTATTTTTCAACTCTTACTCTTAGCTGTCTAGGGTCCTACCACCCCCAGTGTGAGCACTGCTTAGGGTCCATGAGACTCCTCTGAACTCTGACACATTGGGGTTGGTTCTCCCATCCTTTGTGAATTTTGTTGAACATCTGATTCTGTGTGAGCATTGCCCGGGGTCCCTGAGGCCCTTGGGAACTTTGACATACCAGGAACCAGTTTTATGTGTTATGGATGGGATACCACTATGCTCAGAGATGCTATGTTTGAAGGCCTGGTTCCCAGGTTGATATTGGGCCTATGAAGGCTCCCTATAGTATAATGGTTCTTTCATTGTGTAATTTATTCATATTGGTCAGTAATAATAATCTTTGTAAAAACATATATTGGGGTTATTAGTAAAGCTGAGAGGGATTTTTATATATCTTTGTTGAGATCGGATAGAAATCATGCCTATAGGATTGTTATGATTATTTATATGCATTAGAAACCATGCCTATAGGCCTTGTCTTCATATTTGTCCTGAATTTCCACTTCACATCCTTGAAATCCTGTTATAGGACGTTTATCAATTCTGTATCAAAATTTATGTTCATGCATATTCTCAAGTTTCAATGTGCATTAGATATCATGCCTATAGGATCTTTTGGAATTATCAACTCGTATAATATCCTGCTCACTTAGATATCATGTTTATAGGAAACGTGTATAAAATCAGTTTCTATGCCGTGAAATAATGTTTGTAATCAGTTTCAGCACCTAGAAAGCATGCCTATAGGGTCCAAAAGATAAAAATCCACCTGTTTAAATTAATCGCTGGTTTATAAAATTATGGTCTGATTAACGCTTAAATACCATGTCTATAGGATTCTTCCGGTTATCATTTAGGCAAGCTTGTAGGACAATTAAATCTTGGGTTTAAAATTGTGGTTTTCTTGCCGTTTGAAACGTGCTCAGATTCAGTAAGTGATAAAAAATTAGTAGGCAAACTGATAGGTACTCACTGCCTCACCTAAATAAAACTGTTGCATATCCTGTTTGTACTCATTTAGATATCCTGCCCATAGGACTCCTAAAATTATAAAAACTGCTTGTTTGAATAGCGTGCACTTGTTTTGTCTATTTGTGGAGGTAAATATGAGCTCCTTAATTGCTCTTTATGTGACAGTCCTACCTGTTTTTGTTTGTCGCTTAGATTTTCTCCTTTTAAGCACCATAGGTGAGTCTAGAACCACCTTAAATAGAGGTCCTAAACACCTCCAGGGCCATAGGTAAGGGACGGGTAGTGCACGCATAGGATACGTATTCGATGTTGTTAGAACGCTTAGGTAATAACTAAGGGGAGGGTAATCGGGTAGTAAAGGATGTGATGACGTGTGCGCTAATGCTATGTGTAGCACCCCAACTTGGGGACGATTACCAAGTATTGCACAGAAGTAATCCTATAGGCTAAAAACCTAGGACCCCTTTATTCCCGTTTTAAAGTAATATCTGTTTATTTATTTGCTTTATGACTAATTCGCTTAAATTGAGTTTGGCCGGGGCCCACCGTTGTGGACCTCGAGGGGTGCCTAAGACCTTCCCCTCAAGGTAATTTCGAGCCCTTACCCAATCTCTGGTGATGTAAACTAGTACACGAGTTATTTGTTCTAGGTGCCCTAACGCACCTTAATCCGTTAGGTGGCGACTCTTCAAATCTCATACCCAATTCCCAAAAGGAAAGGAGTTGTCCCCAAAATGTCGAAACCCGGACTCCGTGAGGAAAAAGGGGGCGCGGCACTTATGTCTCTCTGTTTCTCTTTTCTTGTTGTGTTCACATATGTGGCATGAGTTAGCTAGACTAGACTTCTTTATGTTGATTGCTCGCTTGTGTATTTTTAATGATGCCAAAAGGGGGAAGTATAATTAAAACAGGGATCTGATTAAGGGGGAAGCATAAAGTCAGGGGGAACTTGTAAAGTTCCTGTTACTTCATCTGGTTTATTTTTCCCTAAACATGTGTTATCAATTTCTAAGTTTTTCATCATCAAAAAGCGAGAAATTGATGGGTTTACAGTACCTTAGCTTTATATTTTGATGATATAACAAACTTACTGTCAAAGAACCAGAAAAGGAACCTGACACACTTGGTACACAACTCAAATCAACGGCTCCAGCTAATGTGAGATGTTATGACTTCGGAAGATAAATAATCAACACAGGGACCTGATCCCCTTGTGTTTCCCTGACAACAGTACGAAGTCAACTGTGTACAGCTGGAAAGTGACTGCCTGCACTGTACACACAAACAGTGTTGCACAGTACTGCACTCACTCCCCTTTGACCAACCAAGTGATTACATCATTCAAGTGATGTCATCAAAGTTGTATTAACAAAGAGCATTACAACAAAACATCTCTTGAACACTTGAGAATTCATTCAAGCACTCCAACCGTTCTTCAGTTGAGCATTCAATTCTCAAGTGCATCAAGAACAAAGAACAACACTACTACAGACCAGTTCCTATAGCAAGTATCTTGTATGTCCTTAGTTGAGTTGTAACTTTGTAATTGTTCTTCATTGTAATTCCTACTTTGCTTATCTAGAAGCGTTACTTAGGAACCCCTTGTAAACCATAAACCTTCAGTGTTTGTGTCGTGACTAGAGTTAGTCATGAGTTGAAGTCTTTGTAATAGGTGTATTGCAAAGTGGCTTGTAATAGGTGTATTACAAGTTAGTGAGGGATTAAGAGTTTAATTCCCAGATTGCATAGGTTGTAATCTAAAGTTGTTCATAGTGAAGTTGAAATCCTACTAGTGTATGTCGTGGTTTTTTTATCCCCTTGAGCAGGGATTTTTCCACATAAAAACTCCCTGTTCCATTTACTTACTGTTTCATCAGCACTATCTGTGGGAACCTATAGAGGACCTCGTCTCTATATAGTTTGGTGGACTCATATATTCTATCAGGGTGTAGACAATAAATTGCGTCAAGAAAATAAAATCAAGACCAAAAAAATATTGCAACAATTGCAGTATTTGATTTCAAATATTTGAGTGTTACAATCTCTATGATTCCTCTGATTTTTCTTTCCAATAGTAAATAAATTCAAAGGCCTTTGATCTTAATCTTGATCTTGAATCTATATTTGTTGTCCCTAACGATGATCTTGAATTAAACTAGTACGGACTTTGATTTGAACTCGTACTCCTTGAACCTTGATTTATTCTTTGTTCTTGAGCCAGAACTTGATTTGTTGAACTTGAGCTTGATTGCTTGAAGCTTGAAACTTGCAGAGAAATTTGCGGCGTTTGATCCACGAGCTCTCTCTTGCTTCTTGTTATAACTTCTAATGTCTTTTCTGAGTTATGGACCCCTATTTATAGTTGTGGAACGGAATAGTTATGATGAGAGCAAACTCTTTCTGACCAATCGGATTGAAACTTGACAAGGTCGCATTTGATTGGCTGGAACATGTCACTTGCAAATGTGGTGCAATTTCATTAGCCTTTTAATTTGACTTGGCATGCCTTGTCATTTTGACACGTGGCATGATTCTATTGGCTCTTCCATTAGATTTGGCGTGCCACGTCATTTGACACGGCACCAAACTGGGCCGCTAGAAAGATGACATATTGGGCCTAATAAAGTGGGCTCATCACTTGTAGCCCAAGTAAATGGGCTAGTCCAATGGATTAAGACGTAAAAATTACACGGGGCGCCCTATTTGGTCGCCCCCATTTAACCTATACCCATATTTTTAAATTTTTTTAAACTATACCCTAATTTTGACAACTTCAAATGCCTCATCTTCTTCCTCCTGACCTATGCGCTCCTCTGTTCCTCTTCTTTCATGGCCAAATAGGCCTGCCATATTGAATGCACGAAGAAGAAGCAGGCCTTTCTTCTTTTCTTCTTCTTCTCCCTCCTAACATATTGAATGGTTATTTCATGGCCAAATAGGCCTGCCTCTTCTACGTATATTCACATCAAAATGTTCAAAGAGTCCCACACAATCCCTTAAAGTCGTTAGGCACAAACAATATCTGCAAATGCTAATGTGTATCTGCTCTTTTGAGGACAACTGATGTCATTAACCATAAATTTATAGTGAAGTCCATGGTGATTACCCGAGAACTTGTACAAAGTAATAAGTGAAGCTATACAACTAATACAATTTTTGTACTTACAGAGCACAGTTTGTATAATACATCAAGAATGCCGCAAAGCATGTCTCCCAGTAGGCATTGAACTGAAGTTTTCCTTAGTATGAACTGAAGTTTGCCTGATTGCCTTTGCAAGTCAGGCCAAACTTCAGGCAAAAATATCTGAAGTTTTGCTTTGATAAGGCTACACTTCAGGCAAAAAATTCTAAAGTTGAAACTTCAGACATACACAATTGAACTGAAGTTTTGCCCTTGCACTATGAACTGAAGTTTGCGTGATTGCCTTTGCAAGTCAGGCCAAACTTCAGGCAAAAATATCAGAAGTTTTGCTTTGATAAGGCTACACTTCAGGCAAACAATTCTGAAGTTCAAACTTCAGACATATACTATTGAACTGAAGTTTACCCTTGCACTATGGACTAAAGTTTGCGTGATTGCCTTGCAAGTAAGGCCAAACTTCAGGCAAAAATATCTGAAGTTTTGCTTTGATAAGGCTACGCTCCAGGCAAAAACGTCTGAAGTTCAAACTTCAAACATAAATTTTTGCCACTTCAGGCCCGTATGTCTGAAATTACCCCGAAAAGTGGGTACGATTGCAATTTTTTGTGCAAAGCGGGTATAAGTTAAATGGTGACCCAAAAACTGGGTATAGATGCAAATGCCCCGATTAAGACTTATTTATTTAATCCATATATATTGGACTTATATAACTGATCCAATTATATTAGCCCGTAATATTTATTTGGACCAAAATGTATGTAATTTAAAATATAGTTCAAATTATTTTATGAATTTAATTTTTATAAAATTTATATGCTTACAAAGGATATTCAAAATTATATATATGTGTAACAAAAATTTACTTTGATTCTATTTACGCACTATAACTTTCGAGGGGACCTAATTGAATTCCTTTCACTCTATGTCGCTCTAGTGCTAAGTGCCAACTACAATTACATGACTTAACTTCAACACAAATCTGCTTTTTTATTTTTCGTTTGGTAACAATAAAACTATTTTTACTTCCTAAAGCATTGGATATCAATATTGTCATTCTACTACATATTATGAGTACTAACTACTACTACTTTACCCGTTCTAATTTATATGATTTTTTTGCTTTGAGAGTTTATTTAACTCATTTTTAAAACTAAATATTTTAAAATTAAAGTTTATATGAGAAATACTATAAATGATAATTTTTCGTATGTCAATATAATTGTAAAGTATATTTTAAAATATTAGTCAAGATTACAGTAAAAAGTGTAGATAAATTGGGACTAAGGCAGTATTAGGCCTCATTTGTTTGCACTTAATGGAAGTCTAAATTTTAATCATTCAGATCTCAGACATCAAGTGCGTTTGTTTTTAAAGTCTGAATCTTAATTATTCAGATCTTAATCATTAACTATGTTTATTTTTTTTTACTCCACAATCACTTAATAGATCTGAATATGTCTGTATGATTAAGATCTATAACAGAGACTTAATTTCATTAAGATGCTATATATTGATTATTAACTGCCGCCACCACCTACCATTATCAACTACCACCATGCCACCACCACCATCATACTCAACCATCATCATCACCACCACCACCACCACCACCTCCGCCACCACCACGCCACCATCATCCTTAATCATTGTCTCCATTATCGACCATCACCACCTACTATCCCCACCACTCCGACCACCATCATTCTCACCCACAATCAACACTCATCCGCCTCAACTACCACAACTGACCACCCCATCACCATCAACAACCACAGCCGGCACAACCCATCAATATAACCTACCACCACCCACCCACCACCTTCCTCAATCACAACTACTACCACCACCCGACATTATTAACTATCACCACCCACCACCACCATTCTCAATCATAATCGCCACCACTACCAATCACTACTAGCTACTAGCATGAACCACCATCATCAACCAAAACTACCACCGCCTCTAGTCGGCATTCACCCGTTAGCCATCACCACAACAACTATCATAAACGAACTGCTATTTTGCATAGGAGGAGTAAGATAGGCTAGGTGCTTTTACTCAACTCGTGAAGGTTCATTTCTAGTTAGCAAGGATAAGGAAGCAAAGGTAGAGTCCTTTAATAAGATGTCTGTCATTACGTGCGACTATCTCCACTATAGAAAGAAAAAAAGGAAAGAACAATATTTTCAGCACATTTATACGAAAAAGTCTTAATTATTATATTAGCATAAGTAGTAAACATTTTCAACTAGGGTTTTGGTCATACATGCAAACATAATAAATAAAACCAAACAAAGATAGTTAGCATAGATAGGAGTCTATCTCCAGTAGGCATCGGAGTAGATCTCCACTAAAAAAGACAAAGAACACCCTAAATTAAAACACATTACTTTGCATCTACAGACACTTATTTAAACCTTCTAAAAATAAAAAGAGTCGAAGGACTCTTCTATTCTACTCTCTCTGGGAATCCAAAGCTATGCCGGCGACCCGCGCAGTTAGTTCCCTTCGTTCCTGGAGGAGGGCCTCCTTCCTCTCTTCCAGACCGCGAATGTGGTTCAGGATCTCTTGCATCATCTTTGCTATGGCCTCAGGGTCGAGAGGAGGCAAATGCTCCCAGAATAGACCCAGCCTTTGCTCCGATTGGAGCTTCTCCTCTTCGACTTGAGAGATTTCCTGCGAAATTTCTTGAAGTCTTATAAAAGAATCCATGGCTACACTCAAAGCTTTTTTTTGCCGACTTCTAAGTTCCTCTCCGTCTCTCTTTGAAAATATAGACTGAAAGAAGCTTCTATTTATAGGCCTTGGAGGCGCTTAACTCTTTCTTATTATTAGAAAGAATTGTTGTCTTAGTTTCATAACATGTTTCAACCCCGACTTTTCATGAATATGGAACCCCATCCACTAGATTTTAGTGTGCTGAATAATTATCTTCGTACTCCAATCCGTACGAAAGGCCCCCTTTCTTTTGGCGGGTATCGCCACGTGGCTTAATCCCGGATCACTCCTTAAGGAATAGGACACAATAATATAGCGCACATCAGAGAAGAGAGTACCCCCTTTATTATAAGACAGGCCCCCCACGTCCTTTCTTAAGAGATGGAGCAATCGTCACTCGACAGCTCAAAGCTGACCGGTACAACCCGCGTGCTTGCCTACTCATCTTTCACCGGCCTATTTGTACCCAGCTACAATCTCTTCCCATATAAAAGAAAAAAGGGCCCCTCGGCCAATCGTCACTCGACAGCTCGAAAGCGGATCAGTACAAAACCATGTGATCTGTACTTGTTTACGTACTGCCCCTGAGGCCTAGGGCTTCGTCGTACCCTGCTTACTCCTCTTTCACTTTCACTGGCTTCTACTTGTCTTTTTTTATTGGCTTATTTATAAAATGGTATCAGCATTTGAGACGACTCTCCCCGGCCAATTCACTCGTCCGTCCTTGCTTTGGAAAAAACCGAACCACTATCTCTTGATTGATCTGTTTTTTTCTACCTTTACAGCTCGCTCTATAAGTTCACTAGCAATACACCAATACAGCACTAGCACTAGCTATAGCAGTAACTAGTACAATGAGTCAGGGGTCGGGTGAATTCAATAATAGACGCCTGTTGGCATTCCAGCCTTCCTTCTCCTTTCAGGGAGAGCTAATGTGGGTATTTTGGTTTGTATGTAATAAAACCTACTATTCCGCTATGAGGGAAAGGAGTTAAAAGCTATGTGAAGTAAAAGAGGAAAGGCTCTCCGACTCGAAAAAATAGTGTACATTATGATCTATCCTATCCTTTATAAAGCTAAAAGCAAGTAAGCATTTCGAGTGTATGGAAGCAAGAAGTGTTAATACGTATTCCACTAAGAGAACAATAAGGAAGTGAAAGTCACAATAGTCTTTCTTCTCTTTCCGCCTAGCAAGAGTAAAGCAAGAAGAACTGATCGATCTAATTTCCCTCTTCTCTTATTATAGCTACTATAGCTAATCTATAGTGTGGATCTTAGCTCAGTATGGAGGGCAGAATACCTTCTTACAGAGTGCTCTATCCCTAGAAGAAAGTCAATTTTAGCATACTCTCTTTCTTTGGAAATGATATGATACTAAATTTAGATACTAGCTACTAGAATAGGAATAAAAGCATATAGCTAAAATGCCTAAGAGAGCCCGGGGCCAGGAAAGCTTCGATCCCTATGAAACAAAGAGGCAACAGAGAAAGAGGCCTAACCACAGAATGAAAGACTTTAGATTCGCTAGCTCGGTAAGAAAAATCAGAATATAAGGACGCAAGGACGGGACCGGGCTAGAGGACTCTCTATCGTCCCCATCGTCCTAACAGCCGATCACGTCACGCAATTAGAGTTACGAACTGTTTGATTGTTCTTGGGAAACTGAATTCATAACACAATTAGGGGTGCCGGGCTTGGCTCAATATCGGGATAGAAGGAGGCCTAGTTTCCTAGGCTGTTTTCTAGGCTAAGGTAACAAAGTTATACCGAGATTCACAACTGACTTCCTCTACAAAGTAGTAGAATAAGATGCGAGAGAGCCATGCCTTTAGAACAAGAAGGTTTTTATTCTGGGAGATGGAGCTCTAGAAGTGAAGTTCCAAACAGTATTGGTTTTCTGCCACTGAGACTGAACATCCACCCGTCTTTGGTGATCTGTACCTCGAAACACACCTTAGAAAAGAAAATTGAAGTTTCATTGAATGAATGAAAATAATAATCTAAATAAGAGTATGATACTAGACGACAAGAGAAGAGAGAGGCAGGAAAGCCAGATCGGACTGACCGGTTAGAACGATTACAAAAGTTTCCGACAGTTAGACCGTTTGAGAGCTTTGCAAGACTTTCGAGAGTTAACGACAGGAGAAAAGGAAAAGGATTGAGAGATTTGATTACGACCGTTCGAGATTCGCGTTAGCATACTCGATATCGCACAGATCAATTGCAGAGGATCTAGATTGAATAAAAAGATCGATTCATGCTTGATACGATAGAGATCAATCGTTTACTTCAACTAAAATCGATGAAGTACTGAAACTACTTAAACTTCAATGGATGAACTTCTTGCTTGCCTGTTGCTCCTCTGAACTTTGCTAATTTACTATAGTTTTCTAAAGTTGAATGAAAGTCGATATTTCACTTGCACTTTAAAGATAACTTTTTTTCTAGCGTTTTCCCTTCCCAGTCACCTATGAGAGGGGGTTCACAAGGCTTCTTGCTACAGAGAAATTGACGTAGATAGCCTATTATATTAAGGGAATGGATCGGAGTGCAGCAAGCTCATCTAGTATATTCGACTTCGCTTGCTTGCACGACCGCCACACTCATCTTTGCTTTCAAAATAAAATATTTCTTCGCTATCTTTTTTTGAGCTCCTAGGCAACAGATCCTACTCCCTAAGAAGAGTCATTAAGAAAGAGGGATCCATTTAAAGGAATTCATGCTGATTGCCTACCTTCGGGTACTTTCAAGGCTCACACTACAACAAGAGTCCGAGCGACCAGGAGCAGGCTTGAATACAGAAAGAGATTCGTACTGTTTGCGCTTACTTACCCATTTGCTTATTAACAAACACAGCCAGGTTCGCTTACCCCTTTTTTGCCTACCAATGATAGAGGAAGGCTTACCTCAGACCCGAACCCCCTATGATTGCTTCCACTTGCAGAGACTGACTTGCGCCCATAAGTACTAGACTTTGATAAAGGAATGGGGAGGCAGAGATATTTAATACTGGAATCGTAATCGTAAAAAGATAATCAAAACCTGCTACTTGAAAGCACCTATTAAAGAAGATGGACTCGATTAAAGGACTCATACAAGACTTATTCCAGACCTTATTCCTTCGCATGCTTCTAAGGCTCGAACTCGTCACTAAGTACGAGAGCTCTAATGTCATGTCAAACCTGAAAGCGGATGCGAGAAAGATGTCAAAAATCTGCTTAGGGTCAGATTGGACTTTATCTTCTTGCCCTGCTTGCCACCACTCTGAAAGCCTGATTCGCAGCTCTCTAAATCATTCCGAAATAAGTTAGGGGTAGGGGTCTAGCTCAGCTCTAAGCCTAGGATAGGACCTTGTCCAGGAACCAACTTCTTTCTATTTTAGTATAACGGAGTCTCAGTAAACCGTTCTAAAGCCCACCCTCTAGCCCGTCAGGCTTTCCCAGACTCATCTCGCCGGCGAAATTCTATTATCTGTCCTACCTCCTATGAGCCCTAAGCAGACCAAGCTTCCTTAGCGTACTGAGCCTACCTATTCAAGAGAACAGAGCCTAGCTACAATGGTATTTATTCTCCTTTCGAGGGAGATCCTTTCTAGAAGTTGTCCATCTACGAATTAGTGATCCAACTGGGCATCTTACATATGAATTCGAGCTCCAAGTATGGGCTCTTGCNGAGCAGGTCAAGTTCGTTCAGCTTGAGGGATAAATTACGTGGCTGACCTGCCAGTCCATCAAATATCATAGTTTATCCTTAAGAGCAGGAGGTTCCTTGTGTGAAACTTAGATGTTGAAGCACGCACCCTTTCTTTATCTTATGTTATGGGTAAGGAATCAAAGGCAAGGAGCCAACCCCAGTTCTTTTTAGGAAGCAACCTCTCCCCTCCCCTGTGGGTTCACCCCTGAGTCTAATGCCTTAACGGCCTTTTAAGCGCCTCTCACAACGGACTCGACACCAATGGGGCGGGATTGGTCATCTTCTAGCTTACTCTGCTAGAACTATTGTGACTTCCATGCTACTAAGCTAATAAGATCGGGAGAAAAAGTTCTTAAAGAATTTTCATTTTATTTGATAAGTAATCAAGGAGCTATGTATATAGCACTCAGATGAGGCTTAGTGAAAAACTAAAGAGAACAGATTCAAGTTAAGTTAGCCCAGGGGTAATTCAGCTACAAATGAAAGAGTAAAGTGCATTATCTTCATTCCACTTCCAATTAGATGTATTAGGCACAGTGAGATTTGCCAATCCTCTTAGAAATCAATTGAAAAAGAAAATCAAGAGTGCTTAGTGCTTGGTCCCAGATAGCAGCTCCTGATGAACTGCCCAGCTAGGCACGATCGCAGACAGACACAAATGGGGCGCCGCTTGCCTTAGTGAGCTCGAAAAAGAGTTTGGGAATTGATTAGAAGAAGAATCTGCTTCAACCGATATGCCCTTAGGCACAGCCATACATAAGATAGAAATCACACTTGGAAAGGGGGGACAATTAGCTAGAGCAGCGGATGAGATAGGAGCAGAGTCGTGAAAAGAGCTAAAAGCATTCTCTACATATGAAAGCACCAAGTACATTTGCTTATGAAAGAAGAGCAGCTTATTCTGTAACAGATTTTCAACCTCCCTTCGGGAAGTAAGAGCAATTTTCCCTTGCCTTGAGCCAGTTCCAGTCATGAGATGACTTTTCCCTTACTCTTTTCATTCACAATCTCTCTCTGCTCACCGCTCTCCCTGTGGGTCGAGCCTCCTTTTCAGTCGCCCTCTACAACTAAGTCAGTTGAGCTCTTTCGGCTCCTAGACCAGCTGTGATCTTTCCTCCTGTTGGTTTGCTTACTGAAATATATGCATCCTTAGAGTCAGTCCCTTTTTTTGGAGAAAAATTCCGAGCCGGTAAGCAAGACAAAGCAAGTCAACGTGGGAAAAAGCTCTCGATGGCCATAGACCTGAATGGTTGGAGTGTGAAGGATCACTCCTGAAACTTTCTTCCTTTATATAAGGAATCCTCTTGGTTGGTCGAAGCTAGAAGACGGCTGGACGAACTGCTATTTTGCATAGGGAGAGTAAGATAGGCTAGGTGCTTTTACTCAACTCGTGAAGGTTCATTTCTAGTTAGCAAGGATAAGGAAGCAAAGGTAGAGTCCTTTAATAATATGTCTGTCATTACGTGCGACTATCTCCACTATAGAAAGAAAAAAAGGAAAGAACAACATTTTCAGCACATTTATACGAAAAAGTCTTAATTATTATATTAGCATAAGTAGTAAACATTTGAAACTAGGGTTTTTGCCATACATGCAAACATAATAAATAAAACCAAACAAAGATAGTTAGCATAGATAGGAGTCTATCTCCAGTAGGCATCGGAGTAGATCTCCACTAAAAAAGACAAAGAACACCCTAAATTAAAACACATTACTTTGCGTCTACAGACACTTATTTAAACCTTCTAAAACTAAAAAGAGTCGACGGACTC
This sequence comes from Nicotiana attenuata, assembly GCF_001879085.1. NCBI lineage: Eukaryota > Viridiplantae > Streptophyta > Magnoliopsida > Solanales > Solanaceae > Nicotiana > Nicotiana attenuata. Next base: position 575,240 of record NW_017670488.1, read on the forward strand.
TTCTATTCTACTCTCTCTGGGAATCCGAAGCTATGCGGGCGACCCGCGCAGTTAGTTCCCTTCGTTCCTGGAGGAGGGCCTCCTTCCTCTCTTCCAGACCGCGAATGTGGTTCCGGATCTCTTGCATCATCTTTGCTACGGCCTCAGGGTCGAGAGGAGGCAAATGCTCCCAGAACAGACCCAGCCTTTGCTCCGATTGGAGCTTCTCCTCTTCGACTTGAGAGATTTCTTGCGAAATTTCTTGAAGTCTTATAAAAGAATCCATGGCTACACTCAAAGCTTTTTTTGCCGACTTCTAAGTTCCTCTCCGTCTCCCTTTGCCAAATAGAGACTGAAAGAAGCTTCTATTTATAGGCCTTGGAGGCCCTTAACCCTTTCTTATTATTAGTAAGATAGGTTGTCTTGGTTCCGTAACATGGATCATTTCAAACCTGGCTTTTCATGAATATGGAACCCCATTCACTAGATTTTAGTGCGCTAAATAATTGTCCTTTCCCCGTACGGATTTGAGTACGAAAGGCCCACCCCAAAGAGCGAATAGTGTTTTTTCGCCACGCGGCTTAATCCCGATCACTCCCTCAAGAATAGGAGGCAATAATAGAGCGAATCCGTCAGGGAGTACTCCACCACGAGCTGCCAAAGCACGCTCAGTCAATCGTCAATCTCCAGCCCAAAGCTGACCAGTACAACCATGTGTCACCCCGCGGGCTTCGTCGTACCCTGCCTACTCGTCCCGGCCTATTTGTACCCAGCTACAATCTCTTCCCTTAGGCCCAAGGGCCCCTCGGCCAATCCTCACTCGTCCGTCCTTGCTTAGAACCACTATCTCTTGATTGATCTGTTTTTTTCTACCTTTACAGCTCGCTCTGTAAGTTCACTAGCAATACACCAATACAGCACTAGCTATAGCAGTAACTAGTACAATGAGTCAGGGGTCGGGTGAATTCAATAATAGACGCCTGTTGGCATTCCAGCCTTCCTTCTCCTTTCAGGGAGAGCTAATGCGGGTATTTTGGTTTGTAGGTAATAAAACCTACTATTCCGCTATGAGGGAAAGGAGTGAAAAGCTATGTGAAGTCAAAGAGGAAAGGCTCTCCGACTCGAAAAAATAGTGTACATTATGATCTATCCTATCCTTTATAAAGCTAAAAGCAAGTAAGCATTTCGAGTGTATGGAAGCAAGAAGTGTTAGTACGTATTCCACTAAGAGAACAGTAAGGAAGTGAAAGTCACAATAGTCTTTCTTCTCTTTCCGCCTAGCAAGAGTAAAGCAAGAAGAACTGATCGATCTAATTTCCCTCTTCTCTTATTATAGCTACTATAGCTAATCTATAGTGTGGACCTTAGCTCAGTATGGAGGGCAGACTACCTTCTTACAGAGTGCTCTATCCCTAGAAGAAAATCTATTTTAGCATACTCTCTTTCTTTGGAAATGATATGATACTAAATTTAGATACTAGACGACTAGAGAAGAGAGAGACAGGAAAGCCAGATCGGACTGACCAGTTGGAACGATTACGAAAGTTTCCGACAGTTAGACCGTTTGAGAGCTTGCAAGACTTTCGAGAGTTAACGACAGGAGAAAATGAAAATTATTGAGAGATTTGATTACGACCGTTCGTGATTCGCGTTAGCATACTCGATATCGCACAGATCAATTGCAAGGGGATCTAGATTGAATAAAAAAGATCGATTCATGCTTGATACGATAGAGATCAATCGTTTACTTCAACTAAAATCGATGAAGTACTGAAACTACTTCAACTTCAATGGATGAACTTCTTGCTTGCCTGCTGCTCCTCTGAACGTTGCTACTTTACTATAGTTTTCTAAAGTTTAATGAAAGTCGATATTTCACTTGCACTTTAAAGACAGCTACATTTAATAATAATAAGGGCTTTTTTTCTAGCGTTTTCCCTTCCAGTCACCTATGAGAGGGGGTTCACAGGGCTTCTTGCTACAGAGAAATTGACGTAGACAGCCTATTATATTAAGGGAATGGATCGGAGTGCAACAAGCTCATCTAATATATTCGACTTCACTTGCTTGCACGACCGCCACACTCCTCTTTGCTATCAAAATAAAATATTTCTTCTCTATCTTTCTTTGAGCTCCTAGGCAACAGATCCTACTCCCTAAGAAGAGTCATTAAGAAAGAGGGATCCATTTAAAGGAATTCATGCTGATTGCCTAACTTCGGGTACTTTCAAGGCTCACACTACAACAAGAGTCCGAGCGACTAGGAGCAGGCTTGAATACAGAAAGAGATTCGTACTGTTTGCGCTTACTTACCCATTTGCTTATTGACAAAGACAGCCAGGTTCGCTTACCCATTTTGCCTACCAATGATAGAGGAAGGCTTACCTCAGAACCGAACCCCCTATGATTGCTTCCACTTGAAGAGACTGACTTGCGCCCATAAGTACTAGACTTTGATAAAGGAATGGGGAGGCGGAGATATTTAATACTGGAATCGTAATCATAAAAAGATAATCAAAACCTGCTACATGAAAACACCTATTAAAGAAGAGGGACTCGATTAAAGGACTCATACAAGACTTATTCCAGACCTTATTCCTTCGCATGCTTCTAAGGCTCGAACTCGTCACTAAGTACGAGAGCTCTAATGTCATGTCAAACCTGAAAGCGGATGCGAGAAAGATGTCAAAAATATGCTTAGGGTCAGATTGGACTTTATCTTCTTGCCCTGCTTGCCACCACTCTGAAAGCCTGATTCGCAGCTCTCTAAATCATTCCAAAATAAGTTAGGGGTAGGGGTTTAGCTCAGCTCTAAGCCTAGGATAGGACCTTGTCCAGGAACCAACTTCTTTTTATTTTAGTATAACGGAGTCTCAGTAAACCGTTGTAAAGCCCACCCTCTAGCCCGTCAGGCTTTCCCAGACTCAACTCGCCAGCGAAATTCTATTATCTGTCCTACCTCCTATGAGCCCTAAGCAGACCAAGCTTCCTTAGCATACTGAGCCTACCTATTCAAGAGAACGGAGCCTAGCTACAATGGTATTTATTCTCCTTTCGAGGGAGATCCTTTCTAGAGGTTGTCCATCTACGAATTAGTGATCCAGCTGGGCATCTTACGTATGAATTCGTGCTCCAAGTATGGGCTCTTGCCCTCTCTCCATAAAGGAAGAAGAAGGCAAGACTAAGTCATTTAGTAGTTTTCTATTTCCATTCTACCTTCACCATGCCTACCCTGTAAAAATGATTCTCCAACTGATGATTTTTCAGTTTCGAATGTGAAGGCTTAGGCTTCCATTTTTGTTCTAGGTTTTCTTTATTCGCCGGGGCGCTCAGTTCCTTCCTGTTCCTAGAGTTGAGGCATTGTAGTGCAGCTCCTGCTGAAGGCTGCTTTGTTTGAGAAGACGTGCTCTTGTTGTTTTCTTGCTGTTGCGGCCTCAATACAATTCTGGCTATCCTCTCTTTTCTTTTGCGTGCGGCCCGTGATGTTTTGATCCTTTCTTTCTTTCTTGCTCTATCGCTTTTTTTGAGGGCCTCCCGGACCCCATTGTCAATAGTGTTCTTTAGCGGGAGGTATGTCTCGGCTAATGCTTTTGTTTCAAATAAAAGCATCTGCTCTTTCGGCATCTCTTTCGCTTGTCCAGTAACCTCTTCTTTCTAAAAAAGAAAAAGTAGGAACCCGGTCTCGACGCCCCTAAACAATAGCAATAGCACGAATCCTAAGCTACGGCACGCGAAGGAATGGTTCCATGAATCATGGGCGGATCTTAACAGATTTCCCATTAGAGGACTACTACGACTACATCATCGTCGAGGCGCCCGGTCTAAACATGCCAGGTTGGTTGAAAAACCCAAGGGCAAAGCCAGGGGGGGAGGGGGCAGCCGGAAAGGATAGTTCCTGAGGTTCTAGAAAATAATAAACAGGAGCGTGGGTACATACAAACCTGACGGATGGGATAAGAATCATTTTTTGGGCGATCAACCAACCCAACCCCAACACTGACTCGGCTCGGAGCGAGTTTGCATATTAAGTAAATAGAAAGAGAGAAACCTACTTCCGCTCGGTTGCTTATGATAGACCAAAGAGAGGCACTAATAGAGTATAGCAAGCTGCTCGTAAGATAGCAATAACTTGATTGCAAGCTTACCAACCAATAGCTACAATACCACATTCCACCAGTCATATTGATTTGATTAGCTTACTGTTCGCGACAAATTTCGTGTACGGAAATTAATAACTGCAATCACGAAAGAAATGTAAAGAAAAAATCTTTTTTAATAAAACTTGTGAGTCAACTCTGTGTATCCCCTGATTCTTGTCTCTAATTTGTTTTCCTTGATTCGAGGGCTGAAGCAGCGTATTTCTCGAGCGCAGGATGCTGTGGACCTCCTTGTGATTTACTTGATCATCAAGAAGAGTTAGTAGCGCTTCGGATTGATCACGAGGGACAACTTCTCTTGATCACTCCTTCTTGTTTTCTTCAATTCGAGGGACAATGTAGTGTATTTCTCGAACGAAACGAGTTAGTAACATCATGTTAATCATTACAACCCCTATAACCAATACATGATTTCATCCCAATACTAAGATGTCCTAGCTATGTGGTTTCACTCATGAAAGCTTGAGATTAGAAGCTTTCAGATTTTTGCATATATCATGAGCATATTGATTTGGAAGACAAGTTGTCGTATCTTTAGTTATCTCATATAGGGTCAGTTATCGGGAAGGGTTAAGTTGTTTGAATTATGATAATCTCAAAAGTGTTTAACTTCTTTTTCATCCTCATGGCTTGTGGCATAGATTCCTTGTGCCAGTTAATGTTAAGAGTGTCATTCAACTTCATGTATTTCTTTTGAAATCTCTATCGCATCAATGTTGCATGAATCTTACCATTTAGAGCTAAACTAGCCTTCCTTACACTCAAGGAGGCAACCAGTGTAATATACTTGACCACTTCTCCTTAGAAATTACAATTGTCGGACAAGGCATATACGGAAAGGAACAATTGTTACTATCCCTTGCATAACTCATCGCCTTCCAAGAATAACTGGAACTAGCGTCTTCATCCTCCCCATCATGCCTCCCATGCATCTCATCTCTAGAAAGTCCCACTTCTTTTAGATCTAAAGATCACATACATGGTTACCACCTTATCAATGCGTTCTAGTTACATCTATGCTCCATTTATCTAATAATCGATGTCGTCACAATGATTAACCATGTTAGCATTCTTGGTAGTAATCTTCGTGTCTCTTAGCATACAATCTCACAGAATACTCTGCTCAGCACGTTGATGGATCCTTGAATAATTTCAGCCCAATCTCGGACCTAATTGTTCCTACTTATAGTAATATATCGAGGGTGTACATTCAAGCATGTCAAAAAGGAAGCATCATTCCATGATCAATCATATCTGGTAGGAACTCTATAGTCATATTCATTCTAGCCCATCATAGAGAAATGGTTGAAGGTCGCCAAGGGTTAATTTTTGTTGTCCGACATAGATACTTAGAGCTAAAGAAAGTGAGCAAGTTGTTCTCAAGATTTTCTCCATGAAAATACTAACAAAAGGTGAAGTAGGTGTAATGCACTTTAGGATTTGTGGAATCACGAAAGAAGTAGGCCGAACTATAAGTATGGTGTTTCCCCTATTATTGTACTCCGTGTACCTTGTGTTTTCATGTGCCTATGTCTAGGCAAGGTAGTTGGAGATACTTTGTGTATAATCCCCGTGGAAACTACTGAAGGTGAAGTTAATGGATACTTGGCTTACGAGGGGTATCTATTTGTCATCCTTGTTAGATAAGTCTAAGAATTGAGATTGTTTTCATGAATGTGTTATGGAGAAGTTTGTAAGTCGTAGAGGCCACCTTGAGGCCGACAGTGTTGTGGAAAGAAAATATTTTCGCTTGACTATAAAGCAATTGGTTTTGACTTGAAAGGCACGTCCTAGGTCTTATGATTTAAAAATGTACAGTTCATGTCCAAGTATCATTATGATAATATAGTGCTTGTAATGCTGAGATTAGTGCAATTGGTATATACATTGTGGTGCTTTATCTAGTTTTGGATGTGCTGTTAGGATGGTTTTGGTGATTCTCTGGTAGATGGATAAGCCTAGTTACAAAGGAGACGCTGCTGAAATTTCTGAAAAACTTGGGAGTTAGTCAAAATTTAGGGACTTGAGGTGGGTGAGAAAAGGGATATATTATGTTAAGTTCTTGGGGTGGACTCTATTTCTCATTCGAGGACGAATGATCCTAAGCGGGGGAGAATGTAAGGCCCTAAAAAATTACGCTAAGTAATTTAGGATTTCGTGGTGCCAGGTAGGCTAATTATAATATTTTACGTGCTATTAACATGATTGACATCAATTGGAAATGGTAAATAAGTGCATAAGTCATATAAAAACTAATGCGGGGTCTAATGGGAAGCGTAAGTCTAAGTCAAGTTATAAAATTACATAATAGGCTAAAATTCTCAATGAGTTCGCACAAGTCCACACTTTGGGCGAGTATATCTACATATATATATGGTGTTATGTGATGAACAACCTGTCAATCGAAAGATCTTTGAGTGTAGTTTTTTTTCTAACGCTTCAAACCTTTCGTCATTTGTACATTCATATACAAAGTTATGATCGAATTACCAAAGGCTGGCAAAATGCGATCCCGTGGCAGATTCTGCGATCGCAGAATCATTATGCGGCCCGCATAATTGATGTGTGACAGCAAAAATGGTCGCAAAATGGACCAGTGTAGCCTAGTTCTGGGCACTAGTTTCGCGGTGCATTATGCGACCCGCATACCAATTGTGCGGTCCATTATGGGACCGCAGACCCGAGTTCGGAGGGTTTTCCTATTTTCATAACACGACCTCATTTTGATTCATAGGCTTTGGGGCTTCATTTGGGGCGATATTCTAATGATTCTAGAGAGAGGTGAGAGAACTTTAGAGAGAGAACGAGGAAGCCTAACATTCTAAACATTCAATCTTTCATCAATCTTCAAGAATCAAGGAAACCAATCACAGGATCTTCATCTAAGAGGTAAGGTTCTATACACTAGACATTAATTTCGAGTTTGGTGTATAAGATGGGTTATTGAGGTATGATTCTGGGTGTAATAGTATTATGTATACGTGCATGTACAAATAAGGTTTGTCGGAAGATTGCTGAATACAAATAAGTAAAGATTGGGTTGGGTGATGAAGGAAATCTTGTAGAAGACCTTTGTAATCAAGATGCACAACTAGTGTTTGATAAAATGCTCAAATGAGTTAAAACCATGAATATCTTCCTATTTTGTGTTCGATTTTGTTATGTCTCAAAGTAGATTTATATTGCTAGAATTTTCGGAACGTTGTAGTAACTTAAGAAAAGCTTAAACAAGGTATGTTGGCTAAACTTTCTCTCTTAGAATCGAATTCCATAAATGTTTTCATAAGTTCAAGTATGGTTGGCTCAAAGTTCATAAATCTTATATCCCGAGTTATTACCCATAAACTTGACTGTTATGAAATGAGCCTTATGAATAAAGATATATATATTCTAAGTATGAGTTGTGTATTAAAATGTGACGACTTTGAGTGGTGTTTCAAATAAAGGCTAGTATGCCAAATTGTGTGAGAAAACTCGATATAGTTGATACTCCTAATTGCTCTTATGTGCACCAAACGTATTGATTGATTATGTCAAGTGGTTGGTAAACTATGAAGATGTTTGAAAATGAATTAAATGAGCTAGGGACATAGAGTGTGGACAACGTTTATAATTGTGCCTAATAATGCCTATGAAATGAGGGAAATATATGAATTAGATTACGAAATGAGCCTCGACTCAACTGTCTTAAAATGACTTCTAAAAGTAAAATTTGCTTAAAAGCTCTATTGAGGTACAAATGGCTAACTCTCTTCTTCTTAGAATTGAACTCTTGGTGTCCGAATAAATGGTGTAAGTTTTGACTTGATCATGCTAGAATTGATTGCCTTAATTGTTCCTACATATAGTAATCTATCAAGGGTGTACATTCAAGCATGTCAAAAAGGAAGCATCATTCCATGATCAATCATATCTGGTAGGAACTCTATTGTCATATTCATTCTAGCCCATCATAGAATAATGGTTGAAGGTAGCCAAGGGTTAATTCTGGGTGTCCGACATTGATACTTAGAGTTAAAGAAAGTGAGCAAGTTGTTCTCAAGATTTTCTACATGAAAATGCTATGTGTAATGCTAATAAAGGTGAAGTAGGTGTAATGCACTTCGGGATTTGTGGAATCACGAAAGAAGTAGGCCGAACTATAAGTATGGTGTTTCCCCTATTATTGCTCTCCGTGTACCCTGTTTTCATGTGCCTATGACTAGGGAAGGTAGTTGGAGATACTTTGTGTATAATCCCCGTGGAAACTACTGAAGGTGAAGTTAATGGATAATTGGCTTACGAGGGGTATCTATTTGTCATCCTTGTTAGATAAGTCTAGGAGTTGAGATTGTCTCCGTTAATGTGTTATGGAGAGGTATGTAAGTCGTAGAGGCCACCTTGAGGCCGAATGTATTGTTGAAAGAAAGCAATTGGTTTTGACTTGAAAGGCACCTCCTAGGTGTTATAATTTGAAAATGTACAGTTCATGTCCAATTATCATTATGATAATATAGTTCTTGTAATGCTGAGATTAGTGCTATTGGTATATACATTGTGGTGCATTATCTAGTTGTGGATGTGTTGTTAGGATGGTTTTGGTGATTCTCTGGCAGGTGGATAGGCCTATTTACAAAGGAGACGCGGCCGAAATTTCTGAAAAACTTGGGAGTTAGTCAAAATTTAGGGACTTGAGGTGGGTGAGAAAAGGGATATATTATATTAAGTTCTTGGGGTGGACTCAATTTCTTATTCGAGGACGAAAAGATCCCAAAAAAATTTCGCTAAGTAATTTAGGATTTCGTGGTGCCAGGTAGGCTAATTATAATATTTTATGTGCTATTAACATGACGGACATCAATTGGATATGGTAAATAAGTGCATAAGTCATATAATAAGTAATGCGTGGTCTAATGGAAAGCCTAAGTCTAAGTCAAGTTATAAAATTACATAATAGGCTAAAATTCCAAATGAGTTCGCACAAGTCCACATTTTGGGCGAGTATATCTATATATATATATATATATATATGGTGTTATGTTATGAACAACCTATCAAAGGAATGATCTTCGAGTGTAGTTTCTAACGCTTAAAACCGTTTGTCATTTGTACATTCATACACAAAGTTATGATCGAATTACCAAAGGCTGGAAAAATGTGATCCCGTGGCAGATTGTGTGATTGCAGAATCATTATGCGGCCTGCATAATTGATTTGCGACCGCAAAAATGGTCGCAAAATGGACCAGTGTAGCCTAGTTCTGGGCACTAGTTTGTGGTGCATTATGCAACCCGCATTCTAATTGTGCGGTCCATTGTGGGACCGCAGACCCGAGTTCGGAGGGTTAATTTTCCTATTTTCATACCCCGACCTCCTTTTGATAAATAGGCTTTCGGGCGACATTTGGGGCGATGTTCTAATTATTCTAGAGAGAGGTAAGAAAATTATAGAGAGAGAAGGAGGAAGACTAACATTCTAAACATTCAATCTTTCATCAATCTTCAAGAATCAAGGAAGCCAATCCCAGGACCTTCATCTAAGAGGTAAGGTTCTATACACTAGACATTAATTTCGAGTTTGGTGTATATGATGGGTTATTGAGGTATGATTCTTGGGTGTAATAGTATTATGTATACAGCTTCTACAAATAAGGTTTGTCGGAAGATTGTTGAATACATATAAGTAAAGATTGGGTTAGCTAATGAAGGAAATCTTGTAGAAGAGCTTTGAAATCAAGATGCACAACTAGTGTTTGATAAAATGCTCAAATGAGCTAAAACCATGAATATCTTCCTAATTTGTGTTCGATTATGTTATGTGTCAAAGTAGATTTGAATTTTTAGAATTTCCGGAACGTTGTTGTGACTTAAGGAAAGCTTAAAAAATATGTTGGCTAAACTTTCTCTCTTAGAATCGAATTCCATATATGTTTTCATAAGTTCAAGTATGGTTGGCTCAAAGTTCATAAATCGTATATCCCGAGTTGTTACCCATAAACTTGACTGTTATGAAATGAGCCTTATAAATAAAGATATACATATTCTAAGAATGAGTTGCGTATTAAAATGTGACGGCTTTGAGCGGCGTCTCAAATAAAGGCTAGTATGCCACATTGTGTGAGAAACTCGATATGGTTAATACTCCTAATTGCTCTTATGTGCACCAAGCGTATTAATTGATTGTGTCTAGTGGTTGGCAAACTATGAAGATGTTTGAAAATGAATTAAATGGGCAAGGGACATAAAGTGTGCACAACATTTATAATTGTGCCTGATGATGTCTATGAAATGAGGGAAACAAATGAATCAGATTACGAAATGAGCCTCGACTCAACTGTCTTAAAATGACTTCTAAAAGTAAAATTTGCTTAAAAGCTCTATTGAGGTACGAATGGATAACTCTCTTCTTCTTAGAATTGAAGTCTTGGTGTCCGAATAATTGGTGTATGTTTTGACTGGATCATACTAGAATTGATTGCCTTAATGTGTTGGGTTGAAAGATTTATGTTCTATAATTATTCTAAATGTTTACCACGTAATCATTCTATTTGAGAATGTGATTATGATTTCCTAGCTTTTTTCCTTATGTGTGCAATACCTTATGTGATAGAACTTATTGACATGAATGATACTGTTATTCAAACAAATAAAAAGGGGAAGACTTGAATTATAAAATGTGTCCAAGTGCCAAGAACTACCTAATAAATGGGGCTGCTTGTGCCATGTAATTGAAGATGGAAAGAAATGTGAATTAAATGAATAATTGGAAGAGGTTATGTGCCAAGTGAGATGTATTAGCCGGTCAGGCTGGGACTGGACTCCGTGTAAAATCACGGTGGCATTGTGGGTTGTGGCACTTGGCACTAAATAATATTAACCTAATGAGATGGAAATATTGAATCATAAACTATGTGATCCTTACTTGGTGTTTTCTTTTATATTTCAGTGAAGCACTTATTGATTATTTTGACCGTCTTCTCTTTGTTTCACTGTTCATTCTACTAAGATTTGTGTTTGCCTTTACATGCTAAAACTATTCGACAGTATTAACGCCCCTTTTGCCGGGGGCGCTACATCTTTAAATGGATGTAGGTGGTTCCATAGCATACAGTGCTGGTCGCAGCTAGTGGTGCATTCTCTTTCCAGCCGATTTGGTGAGCCCCACTTCATTTCAAGGTCCTGTATCATTGTTTATCATGTACTTTGTATTTTGAGGTATAGCCGTAGCCTTGTTGCCGGCATTTCCATATTACTCTTAAGTTGTATTTAGAGGCTCCGTAGACAGGTTGTGGGTGGTGTTTGGTATTGGAAATTAAATTAGAAATATTGGTATTTGACAAATATGTTTTTCTTGATTTCTATAAAAATTGTAATATTTTGGATAATATGGTTGAAACTGCTAATGGAATTAAAATTAAGTTTTTTTATGAAATATTTACAAAGTATGATAGATGGAGTTCGTCTCCTCTTTATTCATGAATTAGTTTGGGTAGAATGAAACCTAACAGGCAGCTCAGTCGCGTTTACTCGGTTTTGGGGCGTGACAGTGGGTCCCTGACGAATTTTACGCTTTGTGGGATTATTGAATTATAATTATCATATGTGATCATATAAGTTAAAGAAAGATAGAGAGTCTAAGTTTACAAGACAAAAAAATCACACGTAAGAAAAGAAAGCGGATTATTATTAATAAACAGTTATACGATTCTATAAGATTACAAGATATAGCCTAAGTTCAAACAAGCGTACAAACAATGACAGGGAGGGGGAGGGGGTCCCTTATTTTTTATACTAAAGGATCATCCTGTGCAACATAAATAATACTTTACAACTCCTTTAAAGGTAAGGGTTTCTCATATTATTCAGCGGGCACTGACTATCATCTCCTACTACCCAATTAGTGTCATAAAGTTGTTTACCTAAAGCGTTCTCGTATAATTATAAACTGCATCCTATGCGTGGTTTACCCGTCCCATGCCCATGGTCAAAGATTCATTGGACATACTACTTTGGCAGTACTATACTTCACTTAGGATGATCAAAAATGATAAAACTAGGTGCACAATCAAAAGCATTAGGATTGATGTCACGCCCCAACCTTGGGGACCGTGACTGGCGCTCAACTTAATTAACACACTCGATCCAGCGTACCTTACACTATCTTCTCATCATTATTCGTGCATGATTTACCACAACATAATTAGATCTTGACTTTTTAATTAAATAAATTTGGCTCAATGGCCTAAAGTTCTTCTCATGATGGATACATAGCTTTATAAATATCTTTAAATACTTTGAACAAAAATACATGAAAAAACACAAAACTTAAGTACGTGACCCACAATGTACATGGAGCTTCAATGATAATAGATACCTAAGTACATATAACGAATTAGACTCAATACCCACTAGAACTGTAGCGGGATCACTATTGACTAAGTAGCGGAGATCCCTATCAAAGATCCACATCATCCAGTAGAAGTATACCCGCAGCCATTAAAAGATGCAATGTCCCCGGCAAAAGGTTCATGAGTACATAAGGAATAGAACTCGTATGTAAGGAAGACAGAACAACATATGAAAATACGGTAACACAAATACGATGTAAATGAAGTGCATCAACAAACTACGAAACGACCCATGGAATCACATGTCAAGTATTATTATACTTACATTATTTTGAATTTCTTTTGAGATCAAGTGGGCCATAAGAACTATGCCTGGGATACAAAATATAATGTAAATTTAACAACATGTACAAACAAGGGCAATAAAAGTGGAACCAATTGTTCGTAATGGTTATTTCTCTCACCAGACCATCCGCAACCCTTTCTTACTGTGCACCTATGCATTTCATAGACTGTACGTAGGGTTCATCTATACTATGCACCTAAGCGTTTCATAGACTGTCCATAGGGTTCATCTATACCATTGTAAGGCCCCATAAAAATTTATGCTCAAAACCTAGTAGCTTGTAGTGTCAGGTTCCGAATATGTGTTGGGAATGTGTAAAACTCTTCCAGAAATCAAAGAACCAAGTTTTTCCAGAAAAGTGTTATTTTGCGGTGCAGAATGCGGTTGCAAATCATGTATGCGGACCGCATTTCTGCCACAGATTGAGTCACTGGTTTGGTTAAAATTAAGGTCAAAATGCGCTCCATTATGCGACCGCACAACTGATATGCGGACCGCATTTCTATCGCAAAGTGAGTCAATGTGTCAGTCAAATTTGAGGTCTAAAATGTGGTGCATTATGCGACCGCAAAATGGGTATGCGGACCGCATTTCCGCCGTAGACCCAAACAGTAGGATTGGATTTTTGGAGCACTTTTGCGGTCCATTCTGCGGACCGCATTTCATCTCTGCGACCGCATATCTGACTCGGTACCTATTTTTCTAAATTTTAAACCCGACCCCCTTTTTAATAAAACACCCCAATCCCTCATTTTAACGAGTTTTCTGAACAAAATAAGAGAGAGGAAGAGAGGGTTCTTGAGAGAGAAAGTCATCTTCATCAAATTTGATTGTTCAAATCTACCCGGGCCGAGAAATTTCAAAGTGATTATCTTCATCCCCATTCTTGCAGGTAAAATCCCTAACCCTTTTTCATTGAATTTCAGGTTTAAACATAAAGGGGGATTCTCATGCATTGATTCTTGAAAACAAAGTTGAAACATACATGCATGTCTTTTAAAACCTAAAACATAGCAAGGGAAATTGGGTAGAAGTAGAGGTTTGCAAAAGAAGGGCTAATAACCAAAAAATGTTCGGGTATTAATTGTGAGCTTCAATTCTAAGAAATATGTGTTAACTTGTGCACTAGATTGACGTTGCTAGACCGTTTGGTGAATTGAAAGCAGAAGTTAAAGGGAAATTCGGCTCCAGGTATGTATAGCTAACTTTAACCTTTGTAGAGTCACCTTGTTTGGTGTACGAGTATCTGGTATGTGTTACTTATGTGGACTATTTGTGAATTTTGGTTGCTTCATGGGTGTTAAGGCAGGATGGCCTATTTCATGAACTCTTGAGATTAATATGCCTTGAACATTGTTGGTTAAACATTTTTAGATAAATGGCTACAAACCATGTGTGTGTGTAAATGTGTTTATGTGGTAAGGGCTGTGTAGTAAATGATGGAAAGAAGTCGTAATTGATACAATTGAAAACTCTTTGTGAATTGTTACTGTTGTTGTGAAATGATATTCTGGATGGCCTGAAGCCATATGATTGAACTGTGGACTATTGTTGTTGTGTGAAATGTGATTGTCCGGTGGGATCGGGTTGCGCGCTGCAACACAAAATGATAAGGTGTGGGTTATGGTGATAAGGGTGGCCGAGGTAATAAGGGTGGAAAAGTGATCGATATCACTATTGAAATGAACGTATGTCAAAGTTGTGAAATCGTTGATGTAATGAAATGATGTTGGAAGGGAAAAAGGAGAGATTGTGAAACTTGTTTGACATTGGTTGTTCCTTTCATGTGCATTTGATTGTTGATTCTATTGTAAGTTTATGCTTAAGTTATAAATGGATATTTCACAGGAATAATGTATATTTAAATCACGGGGTAACGAGTGGGATAGGAAAGGAAATTCCAGGTCCGCTTGACTGGGGTCCTCCGGTTGAGCGCCAGTCGCGTCCCTCGATTTTGGGGCGTGACAAACTTGGTATCAGAGCCTAAGGTTTTAAAAAAGTCCTAGGTCGTCTCGAAGCTGTGTCTAGTAGAGCCCTTATTATCGTTGTGTTGGCGACCACATCTATAAGTAGGGGGCTGCATGGACATTTATGAAATTACCCTCTTCTTTGTTATTCTATATCGTGCGGTGAAGTGAAAAGTGGAAGTATCTATGTCTAACTGGTGTTATGTTCCGAATTTTTCAGTAATGGCACCTAAGAAGAGAGCTAGACTCGGCCTTGGGCCAATGCCATCCCAAGTGTGGCTATGGATCATGTACCTGATGCTGTGGGTGAGAGTGACTCCCTGGTCTTGAATCCACCTGGCCCATCTGTTCCAGATCAAAGTGTTCCTTTTCCTGCTGCGGCAGAGGGTACTACCATCTCTCCCGCCGATATTCCTGATTCTGATGCACTTCCAGCTTCTGGTCCCGGGGTTCCTGATGAGGACCTTAGAGGAGCCATCCGTATGTTGACCCAGTTAGTAGCCGCTCAGGCCTAGAGATCTCATGATGCCCCTACATCCTCCAGCGGACATGGAGATTCCGCCAGTTCCAGAGTCAACCAGTTTCTGCGGTTAGCCCCTCCAGAGTTCTCAGGCACAGACCCAGAGGCCGATCCGCAGGATTTCCTTGATGAAATGTATAAGAACCTTCGAGTAATGAAGGCTTCAGAGACGGAGGGAGTTGATTTGGCTTCATACAGGTTGAGGGGAGCAGCGTATTCGTGGTTCGATATGTGGGAGGATTCCCGTGGGGAGGGAAGACCTCCGGCTAGATGGGATGAGTTTGTAGATGCATTTATGGACCACTTCTTGCCTACCGAGACAGTGGCAGCCCGTGCCACTGAGTTTGAGGCCCTCAAGCACGGCAGTATGAGTGTTTGGGAGTACCACATGGAGTTTGTGAGATTGTCCAAGTATGCTCCTCAGTTAGTGTCGACCATGGATGATCGAGTTCGGCGATTCATTCAGGGCCTTAGTCCTTTGGTGGTGAATGAGGCTGCTACAACAGCCTTACACTCGGATATGAATTATGGAAAGATTGTGGGATTCGCTCAGGCCACAGAGGCTAGAAAGTTGAAGATACGGGCGGAAAGGGAGAGTAGTAGCAGAGCCCGATCAGTGGGTCACCCAGGGAGACCCGTTCAGGGGAGAGGGCCATCAGGGCCATCCCAATCATATGCTCAGTCTTCAGCGAGCGCACCGCCATCTGTGCACAGTCATCCGCAGAGCAGTCACTTGAGACCAGGTTCAGACAGTAGGAGACCCCATCAGTCCGGTCGTTCAGGAGGGAGATCACGGCAGCAGGGGAGGGCTCCATGCCCCATGTGTGGGAGGTTCCATTCCGAGACTTGTTATTTGGATATCCCGGTGTGTTACAGATGCGGGGTGAGAGGTCATACCCAGCGGGACTGTCGTGCGCTCAGTCAGGGCATGGGTAGGGGATTTGCTCAGTCATCTTGTTCTTCGGCCGCCACATCATCCGTACGTCCTTCCAGCCCCAGGAGGGCGTGGATCAGTTAGGGGTGGGGCTCGTGGTAGAGGTGGACCCAACCGGTTTTACGCTTTGAGTGGACGTCAGAGTGCAGAGGCTTCTCCAGATGTGGTTACAGGAATCTTGTCTGTTCAGGCCATTGATTGTTATACTCTTATTGATCCGGGGTCCTCTTTGTCTTATGTCACCCCATTCATTGCTTCAAGTTTTGGGATAGAACTCGAACAGCTTCATGAGCCGTTCTCCGTGTCGACTCCGGTTGGTGATTCCATCACAGCCGCGCGAGTTTATAAGAATTGTGTTGTCATGGTATGTGATCGCGTTACCACGGCCGATCTTATCGAGCTTCGAATGGTGGATTTTGATGTGATTATGGGTATGGACTGGCTTTATTCGTGCTTTGCTAAACTTGACTGCCGAACGAGATTCATGAGACTCAAATTCCCTAATGAGCCGGTTATTGTGTGAAAGGGGAATTGTGTGGTGCCAAAGGGTAGGTTTATTTCCTGCCTTAAGGCTTCGAAGATGATTAAGAAGGGATGTATCTATCATTTGGTTCGGGTGGCGGACACCACTTCAGAAGTGTCTACCCCCGAGTCTGTGCCAGTCGTGAATGAGTTTCTTGAAGTGTTTCCGGACGAGCATCCAGGGACTCCGCCAGATAGGGAGATTGATTTCGGGATTGATGTATTGCCAGATACGCAGCCAATATCTATTCCACCATACAGAATGGCTCCAGCAGAGTTAATGGAGTTAAAAGAGTAGCTGAAGGATTTATTAGAAAAGGGGTTTATACGGCCGAGTGTGTCGCCGTGGGGTGCTCCGGTTCTCTTTGTCAGAAAGAAGGATGGGTCGCTCCGGATATGTATTGATTATCGGCAGCTCAACAAAGTCACCATCGAGAATAAATATCCCTTGCCTTGGATAGATGACTTGTTTGACCAATTGCATGGTGCAAGGTTCTTCTCCAAAATTGATCTATTGTCTGGGTATCACCAATTGAAGATTAGGGAGCAGGATATTCCCAAGACCGCTTTTAGAACCCGCTATGGTCACTTTGAATTCTTGGTCATGTTTTTTGGGCTAACCAACGCCCTGGCAGCTTTTATGGATCTTATGAATCGGGTCTTCAAGCCATTTCTAGACCCCTTCGTGATTGTTTTCATTGATGACATCCTTGTTTATTCGCGGAGCCGGGAGGATCATGCCGGTCACCTCAGGGCAGTTCTGCAGACTCTTCATCAGCACCAGTTGTATGCTAAATTTTCGGAATGTGAATTTGGTTGGAGTCCCTTTCCTTTTTGGGTCATGTTGTTTCTAGTGAAGGGATTCAGGTAGACCCCCAGAAGATTTCAGCAGTGAAGGATTGGCCTAGACCCACAACCCCGACGGAAATTCGTAGCTTCTTGGGTTTAGCAGGGTATTATCGGAGGTTTGTGGAGGGATTCTCTACCCTCGCCTCCCCATTGACTAAGTTGATGTAGAAAAGTGTTAAGTTCTAAGGGTCCGACGCTTGTGAGAAAAGTTTTCAGGAATTGAAGTCGAGGTTGACCTCGACGCCGATATTGACCTTGCCAGAAGGCACGGAAGGATTTGTGGTTTATTGGGATGCCTCCAGGGTTGGTTTGGGGTGTGTTTTGATGCGACATGGGATGGTTATAGCGTATGCTTCAAGGCCGCTCAAGAATCACGAGAAGAATTTTCCGACACATGATTTGGAGCTTGCGGCAGTTGTGTTTGCTTTGAATATATGGCGGCATTATCTTTATGGGGTCCATGTGGATGTGTTCTCAGACCACAAGAGTCTCCAATATTTGTTCAAGCAGAAAGAGCTGAATTTAAGGCAGCGACGGTGGTTAGAATTGCTCAAAGATTATGATATGAACATTTTGTACCACCTAGGGAAGGCGAATGTGGTGGCCGACGCCCTCAGTTGGAAATCTATGGGTAGTTTGGCTCACTTGAGAGCGGATCAAAGGCCCTTGGCTTGGGAGGTGTATCAATTGGCCAGTCTTAGAGTTTGCATTTCGGCCTCAAACGAGGGGAATGTTATGGTGCATAATGGAGCAGAATCGTCACTTGTAGCGGAAGTCAAGGAGAAGCAATTTATTAATCCATCATTGGCTCAGATGAAGGAGGCAATTTTGAATAACAAGACTTCGGCATTTTCACTCGGCGGCGAGGATGGTGTATTGCGATGTCAATGTAGGCTATGTGTCCCAGATGTGGATAATCTTCGGGAAAGGGTAATAGCGGAGGCTCATAATTCCAGGTATTTTGTGCACCCAGGTTCTACGAAGATGTATCATCATCTCAAGGAAATTTATTGGTGGATCGGTATGAAGAGGGGTGTGGCGGACATTGTATCTAAATGTTCAAATTGTCAGCAAGTAAAAGCTGAGCATCAGTGGCCCGGTGGGTTAACTCAGCTTATGGAAATACCAATATGGAAATGGGAGATGATCAACATGGAGTTCGTGGTGGGGTTACCTCGCACTCAGCGCAAGTTCGACTCAATTTGGGTAATAGTGGATCGACACACCGAGTCACCTCACTTCTTGCCAGTCAAGTCCACCGATACTGCAGAACAATATGCTAAGTTGTATATTAAGGAAATAGTAAGGCTTCATGGCACTCCACTTTCTATTATCTCAGATCGAGGGGCCTAGTTCACATCCAATTTTTGGAAGAAATTTCAGCAAGGTTTGGATACTCAGGTGAATCTCAGCACGACTTTCCATCCACAGACTGACAGTCAAGCAGAGCGGACTATTCAAACACTTGAATACATGTTGCGGGCTTGTGTCTTGGATTTCAAAGGTAATTTGGATGATCACTTGCCACTTATAGAGTTTGCTTACAATAACAGCTTTCATGCTAGTATTCAAATGGCCCCATCTGAGGCATTGTACGGAAGGAGGTGTAGGTCTCAGATAGGATAGTTTGAAGTGGGTGAAGCAGAATTGATAGGGCCAGATCTCGTGCACCAGGCTATGGAAAAAGTTAAAGTCATTCAGGAAAGGATGAAAACTGCTCAGAGTCGTCAGAAATCCTATGCAGACGTTCATCGAAGAGAATTGGAATTTCAAGTTTATGACTGGGTGTTCTTGAGGGTATCTCCTATGAAGGGAGTCAGGCGATTCAAGAAGAAAGGGAAGTTGAGTCCTAGGTATGTCGGGCCGTATCAGATCGCTTAAAGGATAGGGCAGGTGGCTTATAGGCCAGAATTGCCTCCTCAAATATCACTAGTGCACCCGGTGTTCCATGTGTCTATGTTAAAGAAAGTGGTTGGAGATCCATCCACCATCGTGCCAATTGAGACTATAGAGATTAATGAAGAGTTGTCATATGAAGAAGTTCTGGTTGCTATTCTTGATAGGCAAGTCCGTAAATTGAGAAATAAGGAAGTTGCTTTAGCTAAAGTATTATGGCGAAGTCAACGAGTTGAGGAAGCCACATGGGAAGCGGAAAATGAAATGAAGGAAAAATATCCCCACCTGTTTGAACAAGTCTAGTAGTAATCGTGCGAACTCTTATCTCTAAACAAATTGATGTTGTGTTCAATTTGGTACAAAGACACCCCATCTTTTCTTCCTAAATGATTTACTATTGTAACTCCTCAAATTGTGCAAGAATTGCAAGTGTTGTGATTATTTGAGTCATGTGCAACCCCTTTTGCTAAATGAAAGTCTTTGTGATAAGTGGATGATTAATGGTAGCGTAGATTGGTAATAAGAAATTGAAATGCATATAGAGTACTAAAGTGGTTGAACTATGTGAGACTCATTGAAGTGACTAATTTATGTGCAAAATGTAACAAGTGGTTGGATATGTGCAAATTGTTAAGGTAATGAGTTGTATACAAGTTGTAGAGATAATTGGAATCGTGTAATGGTGCTTGGAAATATGTTTCGGGGGCTCTCTGACAGGTAGATAAGCCTAATTACAAAGGAAACTCTGGCAAAAATTTTCTAAAAATATGGGAGTTAGTGAAAATTGGGAGTCTGCATATCATGTTTTCAAAAACCAACTGATTTTCAAGATCCTCATTCGAGGACGAATGATCTTAAGTGGGGGAGGATGTAAGGCCCCATAAAAATTTGTGCTCAAAACCTAGTAGCTTGTAGTGTCAGGTTCCGAATATGTGTTGGGAATGTGTAAGTATTTAAGTATTTAAAAATCAAAGAACTAAGTTTTTCCAGAAAAGTGTTATTTCGCGGTCCAGAATGCGGTTGCAAATCATGTATGCGGACCGCATTTCTGCCGCAGATTGAGTCAGTGGTTTGGTTAACATTAAGGTTAAAATGCGGTCCATTATGCGACTGCATAACTGATATGCGGACCGCATTTCTATCGCAAAGTGAGTCAATGTGTCAGTCAAATTTGAGGTCAAAAATGCGGTGCATTATGCGACCGCAAAATGGGTATGCGGACCGCATTTCCACCGTAGACCCAAACAGTAGGATTGGATTTTTGGAGCACTTTTGTGGTCCATTATGCGGACCGCATTTCATCTCTGCGGTCGCAAAGTGCGACCCCATATCTGACTCGGGTACCTATTTTTCTTAATTTTAAACCCGAACCCCTTTTTAATAAAACACCCCAACCCCTCATTTTAACGAGTATTCTGAACAAAATAAGAAAGAGGAAGAGAGGGTTCTTGAGAGAGAAAGTCATCTTCATCAAATTTGATTCTTCAAATCTATCCGGGCCGGGAAATTTCAAAGTGATTATCTTCATCCCCATTCTTGCAGGTAAAATCCCTAACCCTTTTTCGTTGAATTTCAGGTTTAAACATAAAGGGGGATTCTCATGCATTGATTCTTGAAAACAAAGTTGAAACATACATGCATGTCTTTTAAAACCTAAAACCTAGGAAGGGAAATTGGGTAGAAGTAGAGCTTTGCAAAAGAAGGGCTGATAACCAAAAAATGTTCGGGTATTAATTGTGAGCTTCAATTCTAAGAAATATGTGTTAACTTGTGCACTAGATTGACGTTGCTAGACCGTTTGGTGAATTGAAAGTAGTAGATAAAAGGAAATTCGGCTCCAGGTATGTTTGGCTAACTTTAACCTTTGTAGAGTTACCTTGTTTTGTGTACGAGTATTTGGTATATGTTACTTATGTTGACTATTTGTTAATTTTTGTTGCTTCACGGGTGTTAAGGCAGGATGGCCTATTTCATGAACTCTTGCGATTAATATGCCTTGAACATTGTTGGTTAAACGTTCTGATATGATGGTGTAGATAAATGGCTACAAACCATATGTGTGTGTAAATGCGTTTATGTGGTAAGGGCTGTGTAGTAAATGATGGAAAGAAGTCGTAATGGATACAACTGAAAGCTCTTTGTGAATTGTTATTGTTGTTGTGAAATGATATCTTGGATGGCCTGAAGCCATGTGATTGAACTGTGGACTATTGTTGTTGTCTGAAATGTGATTATCCGGTGGGATCGGGTTGCGCGCCGCAACACAAAATGATAAGGTGTGGGTTGTGGTGATAAGGGTGGCCGAGGTAATAAGGGTGGAAAAGTGATCGAAATCACTATTGAAATGAACGTATGTGAAAATTGTGAAATCGTTGATGTAATGAAATGATGTTGGAAGGGAAAAAGGAGAGATTGTGAAACTTGTTTGACTTTGGTTGTTCCTTTCATGTACATTTGGTTGTTGATTCTATTACTGTACATTACTTGTGTATTGTTTGAGTTTACTTGGAGTAAAGTTTGTTCATACATACCAGTACAATTCAAATGTACTGACGTCCCTTTTGTCGGGGGCGCTACATTCGTGTTATGATTGTAGGTGGATCTATAGCAAGTACTCCAGTCCACCGTCCGTAGCACTCCTTCACTTTCCTTCACCTGAATTGGTGAGACCGTTTTCTTTCGGGGCCCTGCGTGGCTTATGTCGCTTTTATTCCGGAGTCTTGTTGTGGTATTTGTGTAAGGTATAGCCAGAGCCTTGTTACCGATAAGTATTGTATCATCCTTTTGTATGATTAGAGGCTTCGTAGACACAATGTGGGTGGTGTACATATGTATTTGGGTAAGTAATGGCACGGTTCGGAATCGTGATCCACGTTGGTAAATGTTGTAAGTATTTGGTATCATATGATGGTAATGATAGAAAGTAGAAATGAATTGAAGTTGTAAGTTTATGCTTAAGTTATAAATGGCTATTTCACAGGAATAATATATATTGAAATCACGGGGTAACGCGTGGGATAGGAAAGGCAATTCCAGGTCCGCTTGACTGGGGTCCTCCGATTCAGTGCCAGTCGTATCCCTCGATTTTGGGGCGTGACAACCATGCACCTACGCGTTTCATAGACCATACATAGGGTTGATCTATATGTGAACCTATGCTTTTCATTGACCGTCCATAGGGTTCATCCATACTATGAACCTATAAGTTTCATAGACAGTCCATAGGGTTCATAACACATCATTATGCACATGACCATATATAAATTCCAAATGACATGATTAACAGTACGTTTAAGGTCGTAAGTTTAAGGATCATTGGAATACTTAATGTTCATACTCATCATGGAGAAACTCAACTCATTACATTAGCACATGTATGGCAGATAAATGAGTATACTTCAATGTCACATGATCCAAATTCTTTTTCCATAAGGTTCATCATTATATAGAGTAGGACATCTCTCTTACATCTCGTTATGTACCCGCTTGTCATAATATGGTCATTAGCTATGTTCATGATTCTTGGGGACTTAACATCGAAGTCATTTGCAGTTATTATTTTAGAAGCATACTTACTTTGATTGAAACCATTGGAACATACAATACCTCAAAATTCTTGTTTTGGCAAGCAAACACATTTCATGTTCATACTATCACTTCCTTTACTTCACATTGGTGACCATGGAACATTAAGAGCATTTAAAACATTTAGTGTATACGGTAAAATTGGAGGGTCCAATTTCTCGTCATTGGGACACCTCAAAAACACGTCTCGAAGGCTCGAGACTACGTCCGAGCTCCCTCCCTCGAGGGTCGTCGACGCTCGACCTCAGGGTAGTATAGATCGACGGTTATGGTGAAAGTGGAGAGTTCCAAGGGCACGTGACTAGAGCTGACAGAGCCTAGTGGACTAGTCCGAAAATGAATCAAGGCATTAGGTGGCTATACATGCCCCAAAACTTTGTAATTAATGCTTTTGTAGTATGTTCACCTCATATATAAAGGGAAACCCTTGTCATTTGTAGATATCTGTTGCTCCATATCTAAATACACAAGAACATTCTCTCTGCCCTCTAACATATTCTCCTTAGTTCATTGCTTCATTTATTGCTTAGATTCATTGTATTATATTTATTGTTCTTCATTTATTGCTTATTATTGGCCATAGAGAGCCATCATTGATCTCATTATAACAATTAGTCGCCCATTGACTACCCTCGATAGCTCCCAGCCAAGCTTCCAACTCGACCTTGAGGCCCCGAATAAGTAGCCTCGAGCCCCCGACCGACAGTAATTCGATTTGATTAATATCTCATTTTCAAGCTCTTATCTCTCTTCTAAGTCTTTCACATAGCATCAACTTCTTAATAACCAGCATAAAAATAGATCACGTATTTTTAGAATCCCATAATCAAATTTAGTTATTACCATTTTCACGGTAAACAGTTTGGCCCCCACCGTAGGGCTAAAAATAATAGTGATTATTTCCTTGCTGGTTTAACCACATAACACAAGCTATCTTTCATACTTTTTAGTGTCCAAGATCTTTGATTTCAGGTCAAATGTCTAACTCAGTAAATGCACGTGAAAACAACAACCTTGAAGACCATGGAGAAAATGGCGTTGACGTCCCAGGTGTTGGTGTACCACCACGAAACCCTGAGAACGCACCGGAACTCATTCCCGTGGACGCGGTTTCAAGCGCGCTCAACACGTCGAAATACGCTCCCACACCAACAGATGCAAACACGAAGGCGACCAACAAGAAGCCCAGAAAACCCCAGCTCGGGAAGAACGGGAGGTTAGCCTTCATGTTATTTTTGAAATGTTGCAGGCACAACAGCTGGCTATTGCTCAGCTGCAAAGTCATCAAAAAACTCCTAGCACGGTAGCACCGGGGACAGCCCCCCTAGCCGAGCAGGTACCGGAGAGATCGAGCAATAACGGTTCGATAGCCAATCCCGTCATTGTAAAGATGCTCGAGGACCTCACCAGAAGGATCAAATCGGGCGAGAAAACGATATAAGCCAACGATAAGAAGGTTGAGACTAACAACTTTAGGGTCGACCAAATTTCATGAGCACCCCCGATCCTGAAAGGTGTGGATTCAAAGAAGTTCATGCAAAACTTATTCCCACATGAAGTGGCTCCAAAACCCATTCCAAAGAAGTTTAGGATGCCCGACCTCCCGAAGTACAACGGAACCTCGGACCCCAATGAGAACGTTACTTTTTACACCTGTGCGGTAAAAGGCAACGACCTGAGGGACGATGAGATCGAGTCTGTCTTGCTGAAGATGTTTGGGGAAACACTTTCTAAAGGGGCGATGATGTGGTATCACAACCTGGCCCCAAACTCAATAGATTTATTTCCCATGCTGGCGGATTCTTTCATAAAGTCACATGTTGGTGCCATCAAGGTAGCAATAAGGAAATCCGACGTTTTCAAGATTAAGCAGAGGGATAATGAGACGTTGCGAGAGTTCGTATCTCGCTTTCAAATGGAACGAATGGAACTACCACCAGTCTCCGATGATTGGGCGGTACCAGCCTTCACTCAAGGTCTTAGCAAATGAAGCTCGGTGGCTTCGAAACAGCTGAAACAGAACCTAATCGAGTACCCGGTCGTGACCTGGTCGGATGTTCATAACCGGTACCAGTCGAAAGTCAGGGTCGAGGACGACCAGCTAGGGGCCCCCTCGGGCTCGGTATACCCAAGCAGGCTTCTGGCAAAGGACGCAAAACCAAATAAAGAAAGGTACCAGCAATACATCAAAGACAGGAGGAATGCCTTGAGGCGAAACATACCCCGCAACGATAGAAGGATGGACTGAGGATAAAACCCTAGGGGACCCGTCAATAGAGCCGGATTTGATAGGCACATAGGGCCAATAGAGGCACCTCGCTTGTCAGAATACAACTTCTACGTCGACGTATCAGACATCATGTTCGCCATCAGTAAAATCATAGACGCCAGGTGGCCCAGGCCTATTCAATCAGATCATTCACAAAGGAATCATAACTTAGTGTGTGAATTTCACAACACGCACGGCAACAAGACGGAAGATTGCCACCAGCTTCGAGAAGAAGTAGCCAGACTACTCAATAAAGGTCACCTCCGAGAATTCTTAAGCGACCGGGCCAAAAATAAGTTCCGGGAAAGAGAGGCGGCCAAGAAGAACGAAACGAATGAGCCGCAACATGTCATCCACATGATCTTGGGAGGCATCGATGCCCCACAGGAACCCGTGATGAGAAGAAGAAAAATATCCATTACCGGAGAAAAGCGAACTCGGGGCTATACACTCGAGGATGCCCTCACATTCAACGATGAGGACACCGAGACCTTGTCTCAACCTCACAACGACGCACTATTAATCTCCTTCCTTGTAAATTCATTTCAAATTAAACGTGTACTTGTGGATCTAGGTAGCTCGGCCAATATTATCAGATCGAGGGTGGTAGAGCAGCTCGGAATGCTCGACCAAATCGTACCCGCCTCTCGAGTCCTCAACGGATTCAACATGGCGAGCGAAACAACGAAAAGAGAAATCACCCTCCCAGTCAACGTGGCCGGCACAACCCAAAATGCTAAATTCCATGTCATCGAAGGAGGCATGAGGTACAACGCCTTATTCGGGAGGCTGTGGATAAACTGCATGAGAGCAATACCATCCACCCTCCACCAACTGATGAAATTCCCGACAAAGGAGGGGATCAAAACCATCTACGGGGAATAGCATGCGGCATGAGAAATGTTTGCGGTGCACGATGTGGCGCCGGCACATAGACCTCCACCCGCAAAGTAGCCAAAGGGTAATCAAACTACATCATCTGTTAAACCTGATTAAGTTAAGAAGAGGAGTGTACCGTGTCCTCATCACAAGCGACTAGAATATATCAGACCGCGAAACATCGCCGACACATCCCATGCTGAGGTATGGCCATCTCCCTTTGTATTTAAATATATACTCCATTCTAACCTTTATGCAGACATTCGACCGAGGCAGTCGAAACGCTAAAACCAAGCTCGAAGACCTTATGGTTTTAAAGCATTCGTTGCACTCTTTTCCTTTGACCGGGTTTTTGTCCAAAAGAGGGTTTTACCGGAAAGGATTTTAACGAGGCAACATCCACATGATACCTAAGGAAGACTTAACAAATATTCAAGGCTTCTCTTGCAATCAACCTCGAATACTGGGGGCATCCCCCTGGAAGTTCACCTTCTCAGAGAAGGTAAGACATGCTGAACAGGGTCTCGATAGGAAAATAATGTACCGGACCAAACGGTCAAACGAACTGTGTCTGCATAGAACAACCAAGCTCCTAACAGCAAAGGCATTTCACTCTTCAAAAGAAACTTGGTATTTTTCACAAAAACGGCTCCTCTGTCAAAAACGTCCCAAACACTCGGGGACTGGCATCGACAACTCAAAACACTGCGATCCCCGGGTCGGAGCTCCTAACTCATAAGCCCTCAATAAGGCAACACAAAGATCACAAAACAACTCCAGAGCCAAAAATGCCCCGAGCACTCGGGGACTGGCGTCAAAAACTAAAGTCCACATGACCCCCGGGTGAGAAACTCCGGATTCGTAAGCCCTCAATAAGGCAATGCCATGTTTACAAGTAATGGCTCCCGAGTTGAGAAATCCTCGATAACTGGGGGACTGCCGTCAATCGCCATCTCCATCATAATGGCTCCCGAGCCGAGAAATCCTCGATAGCTCGTGGACTGCCGTCAATTGCCATCTCCATCGACTTATAAAAAATCCGAGGCCATAAGACCCTAAATGGGTAGCCTCAGTCTCCTAAGACCTGTATAAGGCAACGACAATATCTGTAAGACCTCAAGCAAGGCATGAACCGCACTTGTACCAAGTGAAAATAGCTGTATGACCTCGAGCAAGGCATAAACCATACTTATACCAAGTATCCAAAACTGTAAGACCTCAAAGGAATGTCAAACTTGTAAGACCTCACTAAAGGCATAAACCCGATCTCAAAGTTAAGGCTATGTATCAAACTTGTAACACCCCTAAAAGGCATATCCTCGATATGGACGCCAAAACTACTTCACTCGGGATCAAAACTGGCTCCGGCCAAGCACAAATGACTACGGTCATAAGGTTGTACCAGCCAAACTAACGCGACTCGAGGACGCCTGACCGTCCCTACAAAATCACAGGCCTTGAGTTACTTCGAATCTACTTCGAAAAGAATCGGTTAAACAGGCTACCCTCGACATAGCAAAAAGAGCTTCGACCATGTTAGCTCCGAAACACTGGCTTTGAGATACTCAGCCCCCGAGCCAAACCTACCGAGGTGCTCGATAATCGCCATATAATGACTCACACATCGAGGTTTTTTATTAAATCGTCGAAGAGTTAGGCAAACACTTTCAAAATCCTTATCGAGGGAAAAATAAAACCTACATAAAAGGTCGCATCAACCCAAGGCGTAAGAGCTATTGTTGCCAGCCCACATAAAAGGTCGCATCGACCAAAAGCGTAAGATCCATTGTCGCACCTTGCACTAAAAGGTCGCATCGACCAAAAGCATAAGAGCCACTATCGCTAGCCTAAAATTCAAAAACTTGAGGGTCGAATGAGCTTGAGTCGGAAACCGATTCGGAGACTGAACCCAAAACAGTTAACTAAATCGGCCTAAGAGCAAAAGCGTAAGAGCCATTGTCGCCAGCTTACACTAAAAGGTCGCATCGACCAAAAGCATAAGAGCCACTCTCGCCAGCCTATAATTCAACAACTTAAGGGTCAAATGAGCTCGAATCGATATCTGACTCGGAGACTGAGCCCAAAACAATTGATCAAAATATGCCCAAAAGCAAAAGCATAAGAGCTAAAATGCCGGCTTATACTAAAGGCTCGCGTCAGCCAAAGCGCGTAAGAGCCTACGGGCCAGTCCAATAAGCCTCAAGGCCACACTATGAATCTAAGGATTCTTTCTAACTCAAAGACCAGTTCATCTAGTTAAATTCAAGACAGGAAGAGATACAGAAATAATAAAACCATAAGGTTTTCTTTCGTACATATATACGAAAAAACACAAGCTCCATTAACAACATACTCTGAAAATACTACATATAGAATCAGAAAAGGAAATCTGCATTCCCCTTGGGGACTACGACCAGTCAGCATCATCCTTGCTATCCTCGGCGTCGAATAGAAGGTACCTGGCGCCTTGTTCGTCCGCCCTCGCCTGCTTCACCTCTCCCAAAAGGTCGAAGCCCCTAGCATGGATCTCCTCGAGTGTTTCCCTTTGAGACTTACACCGAGCATATTCCTTGCTCCGGCCCTCGCGGTCAAGAATCCTTCTCAGCTCAGCTTGAGCATCGGCAGCGTCCTTCAAATAGTTCGCCACTTTCTGGTCAGCCTTAGTTCGGCTCATTATAGCTTCAGATCGGGCGTCCACAACCTCGGCCTTTATCTTCAAAGGCTCGAACTCGAGCTTCGTAATCATGTCTGTTCGAACCAAGTTAATATCACGAGCTAAGCAAAGTTGAACCTCAAAGCAGAGGCTTTTGCCCAAAGCGCCCTTTTTCGCCGAAGCCTGCGCGTCTGCCCGAGCCTTTAACTCGTCATACTGGCGCTTGACTCGGCCAACTTCTTTCCGAAGGCGCTCCAGGTCCTTTATCGTTTTCAGCAACTGAAATAAACGAAAAATTAGCCTCAAGAGCTAGAAGAAAGAACGCACACTTGCTCGGAACAAAAACTACCTATTCCCTCAAATAGCTCTCATAGTTCAAGCTCCGACTCGCTTCATACTATAAGTGTGCCAGCTTGACTTCCCTTGTCAAAGGCCTGCAAAGGAAAACTCAATAAGGAAGGGAAGACACGAAACTCAAAGGTACTTTGCGAAAACTCACCACATAGTGAAGCCGCTGGACTTCTCCGAAGGCCGAGCACACATCTACTAGCCTGACTCCCTCAGATTCGAATAAATCGACCCCGGTCGGGGCACGGGCGCTTGGCACATATGATCCCGGGTTTCGAGTATCCCTCAAAGTACCTCTAACGGAAAAAGAGGGCGACATCAAAGGAGAGACCGCCTTGCCAATCTCATAAATCACGAGCGTGGTAGGCTCAGTCAATATTTCCACTCCGGGCCCCCAGTCCAGGTTCACCTTTCTTTGAGCACCGTTACCCTGCAGAGGCGTCTCTTGCTTATTGTTATCATTATTTAGCCAAGGAGCTAGCAATCCTTCTCCCTCTCCAAAGGGGCGAAGACAACCCTATATATGGGAAAAGCGGTGACCACTCGCCTAACTCGGGGGTCGATTAAAAATATTTGCTAAAGCTTCTGTCGCTTCGGGAATATACGCCGGCGAAGTCGACACGGCCATTTCGTGACCATATCATACACTCGACGTCGCCACACGATGCTCCAAGGTCAAAAATCTCGCGTCGACCAAGTCCCGAGGTGGTACCAACCTCGAGGACCTCCATCAAGTTAGGCTCCAAGAAGCCACCGGCATCATTGCATGTTCCNGACATGGGCCCCAGGAGGATTTTTGGGGCGTTTTTCTATTTTCTTGCCTTAGCTTTGATTTCATTAGCTAAATTAGTTGTTTGTAGCTATATTTACTTTATGCAATTGATTTGATTAGATTTGGGCCACTCGGAGTTGGATACTCGTGGCAAGGGCGTGATTTCGGATTGATTTGAGCTTGGTTCGAGGTAAGTGGCTTGCCTAACCTTGTGTGGGGGAACTACCCTTAGGATTTGGTACTGTTTGATATATGAGCACCGTGTACGTGAGGTGACGAGTGCGTATTCAACTCGAAGTTGGGGCCCCGATGAGCCCAGTTTAACAGTACAATCCGGGCTCGGTCCAAGAAACAACAAAGGGTTCTGCGGGGAGCCGTGTTAATCAATCACAATTCACAAGAAACACTCGCCCTCGGGCTCGATATATGCACCAATTGGTGGGGTCAAGCACTCAGATTCTTCACAAGCATAGATAAATCGAAATATAGCATACAACGGAGACGAATTGAACAAACATCTTTTCATTTAATAGACAACAGTTACAAAGCCTATGAGGGGTCCGTACATATGATTACAAAGGCCCACGAAGGGTCCTTACACAAAAATAAAGAAGCAAAAAGGCGTACATATATAATTAAAGCCCAGAGCCTAGCCTATTCTCCGGGAGGCATCCTCGGCGACAGTATGTTCGAACATCGCTTCCTCGACGGTCTCATCTCGGTCTCCCAAAGTAACACCTTCAAAGGAAAGATGAAGAAGAGGAAAGTGATGCAGAAGAAGCAGAGAAAAGAGCCATAGCCCGCCAAAGGCCAAAGGCTTTTATCAGGTCGAGGAAACCATGGCCCGATGGGGGATTTGGCGGGCGCCAGCTCTACCTGCACGGCTACTTTATGTCCACTTCTTGGAACATTGTGCTATGCAAGTTAAGCGGTCGGTTGTTCCATTTCATCCCATGAGAGGAAAAGGGGACGAAGTGCCACACCAGGCAGAAGAAGGGAGGTGAGCAGCGGTGTATAGTCCGAACGCCCTCCCGAGCAGCGGTGTAGAGTCCAAACATCATCCTAAATCGGAAGAAGTCGGTCCCCCCTATCTCGTCGACTCGAGCCAACGACAATAGCAGCAACAACAGTAGCAACGACGAGCCGAGGTAACCTCGCTCAGTAAGGGAAAGCCCTAGGAAAAGGCCGCAGGGCTCAAACATGGAGAATAACAACGGATGGGGATAAAGAGAATAAAGGGGTGAGAGGCTATTAGAAAGCACTTGGATGAGGAATTGATTCAAGAAAGCTCCCATTTATAGGAAAATAGGAGCATAACATACAAGCACAATCAACACTCTCTGGAAAACGTAATCGACAACGCCATTAATGTCTATGAAAGACGTATCGGCAGGAGCAGTCGATGCATTTTTTGAAAAACGGACTGACAATGATATTATCACTTTGAAGAATACAGGCCGATAGTGCAGTGAATAATTCTCAAAAAGTGGACTGACGGGACGTCCCAGTTCTCACAAAGGCTTATGACATCAATATGACATCATCACGGGAAGTTCGAAAAGATGGGTATCAAAGTCGTTTCTTCTCTTTCCACTCTAAGAAACGCGGGGACTATCTGTATACGGTAAAATCGGAGGGTCCAATTTCTCATTGTTGCGACACCTCAAAAACACGTCTCGAAGGCTCGAGACTACGTCCGAGGTCCCTCCCTTGAGGGTCATCGACACTCGACCTCGGTAATATAGGTCAACGGTTATGGTGAAAGTGGGGAGTTCCTAAGGCACGTGACTAGAGCTGACAAAGCCTAATGGACTAGTATGAAAATGAATCAAGAAATTAGGTGGCTATACCTGCCCCATATCTTTGTAATAAATGCTTTTGTACTATATTCCCCTCATATATTAAGGGGACCCCTTGTCATTTGTAGATATTTGTTGCTCTATATCAAAATACACAAGAACATTCTCTTTGCCCTCTAACATATTCTCCTGAGTTCATTGCTTCATTTATTGCTTACATTCATTGTATTCTATTTATTGTTCTTCATTTATTGCTTATTATTAGCCATAGAGAGCTGTCATTGATCTCATTATAATTGTTTGTCACCCATCGATTACCCTCGATAGCTCCCAGCCAAGCATCCAACTCGACCTCGAGGCCCCGAATAAGCAGCCTCGAGCCCCCGACCGACAGTAATTCGGTTTGATTAATATCTCGTTTTCAAGTTCTTATCTCGTTATTAATTCATTCACATAGAATCAACTGGTTAACAACCAGCATAAAAATAGATCACATATTATTAGAATCCCATAATTAAATTTAATTGTTATTACCATTTTCACAGTAAACATATAGGAACACCATAGCCTCTACTCATGAGGTCGTAAGAGCTTATGAAATATTGGAAATATTTACAAAGAAGCTATACTTATTTCATTTGGAACAAAAAGTGGAGTCATAGACATTCATTAAATCAACCTCATGTGAAGTATCTTTGTAGGATTGGCAAGGATAGAAATTGAGAAAAAACTTGAGCATATCGGGGCATGATAAAATCATGTGTTCGAGGCAATCTAACATGATAAGAATTGGCACTTTGGGCAACCGTACTTGGAGTCCACAATAAGAGCACGGAATCCGATTCTACGTATGGAGTGTAGCCAACATACCTTGTTTGAGGTTTTCTTAGATTACTACGTCCCATACTCCTAGCAACCTCAATCAATAGAAATATAACCAAATTGAACCATAGTTAGGAAGGTGTTTGTCACGCCCCAAATTCGAGGGACATGACCGGCGCCCAACCGGGTAGCCCCAGCCAAGCGAACCTGGATGCCTTTCCTAACCCACATGTTACCCCACATTTTCCTTACTCAATTATTCCAAGGATTTGCCAAATAATTAATTAAGAACACTTTTTAATTTACAAAACACATACATACTTACATAATAGTAATGAAATCACCAACTCGTCACCAACGTATGAAAACACGGATTTACACAAGTTTCTAACCCACATCTACTGTCTACGGAGCCTCTAAAAGTACAACAGGATAATATAGTATTTGCCGGTAACAAGGCTCCGGCTATACCTTACACAAATAAAAAATAAAACTCTGAAAACAAGCGGCCTGAGCCACGCAGGGCCCCGAGAGGAAAGGGGCTCACCAAAAAGCTGATGGAGGACGAAGGGGAGCTACGATCGGTGGACTGGAGTACCTGCTACGGATCCACCTACAATCATAACACGAATGTAGCGCCCCCGGCAAAAGGGACGTCAGTACATTTGAATTGTACCGGTATGTATGAACAAACTTTGCTCCAAGTAAACTCGAACCATAAGTAAGTAAGTAGCAGTAATAAGAGCGACAATCAAATCCACAAGGAGGGAACAATTAAGCCAACAGGTATACAATCTCTCCTCCACAAACAAGCATGTAATTGTAATGGAAACAACAATCAAATCCACAAAGAAAGAGCAATCAAACCAACAAGTTTACAATCTCTCCTGATTCCCCTTCCACATTTCCACATCAATAATTTTACAATTTGTTCATAGTTCATTTCAATAGCGATTTCGATCGCTTTCCAACCTTATTACCTCGGCCACCCTTATTACCTCGGCCACCCTTATCACCACAACCCACACCTTGTTTCTTCGTGTTGCAGCGCGCAACCCGATCCCATCAAACAATCACAATTCACAAACAACACAACAACAACAACAATTCACAAAGAATAACAACAGCAATCCTCAAGAAACAACAACAATGAGCCTCAAGGAACCACAACAACAATTTACATAAACTTCCATAGCCATCAATATCATTTCCATGTTTTCCACTACTCATATGCATTGATAGGTCACGACGATAATTTCCCACGACAAACCACATATGTTACTACCACGGTTATTCCGACCACATCAATTCCCATTTCCTTCCATTACTTGTTTCACAGTTCTTACCACATAGCACATTCACAATCGCAAATTTGGTTTATTTCTGATTAATTGCATCAATATGGCGAAGGCACAACCACAATCACTCAACCATACCAATCACAGGAATTTCACAAACAAATCATGTAGAAATCACATACCAAGCACTCAAACACCCAAACAAGGCAATTTTACAAGTTCAAAGTTAGCCATACATACCTGGAGCCGAGTTCCCTTTTTAACTTTTATTTCCAATTCACCAAATGGTCTAGCAACGTCAATCTAGTGCACGAGTTAACGCGTATGACTTAGAAAAGAAGTTCACAATTTCTACTCAAACTTATTTAGGTTACCAACCCATCTTTGCACCATCTTTTACTCCTACCCAATTACTCTCACTAGGTTTTAGGTAATAGAATGACATAGCATGTATGAGTTCAACCACTATTTAAAGTACCAATGCATGAGACTCCCCCCCCCCTAGCTTAAACCAGAAATTTAGTGAAAAGGGTTAGGGATGTTACCTGCAAGAAAAGGGGGATGAAGATAAGCTTGAAATTTCCCAGCCCGGATGGTTTTGAATAATCAAATTTTGGAGAAGATGACTTTCTCTCTCAAGACCCTCTCTTCCTCTCTCTTATTTTGTGCAGAAGATCGTTAAAAATGAGGGGCTGGGGGTGTTTTATTAAAAAGAGGGTAGGGTATAAAATTTAGAAAATAGAAGCCCGAGCATGATCTGCGGTCGCATTCTGCAATCGCAGAACAGAAATGCGGTCCGCAGATTGGACCGCAGAATTGCCCCCAAAACTCTGATGAATTTGTTTGGGTCTGCGACAGGAATGCGGTCCGCATTCCTCTTATGCGGTCGCATTGTGCACCGCAGAATTGACCTTCACAAATCCCTGAGGAACTTATGCGACGATTATGCGGTCCGCATATTGGTTATGCGATCGCATAATAGACCGCGTTTTCAACATTAATTTTGACAGCTCTTCTGTTCCACTCTGCGGTAGAAATGCGGCCCGCATATCAATTATGCGGTCGCATCTTGGACCGCATCTTGACCACAAGTTTAACCAAACCACAACTTCACTATGCGATAGGAATGCGGTCCGCATACCAGATCTGCGACCGCATTCTTGACCGCATAATGGCATTTTTCTGGGAAATTGATTCTTTTGATTTTTTTTCAAACTTAGATCAATACCAAGGGTCCGAACACATATTCGGAGTTGACACCAAAAGATACTAGGTTTTGAGTAAAAAATTTTACGGGGCCTCACATCCTCCCCCACTTAAAATCATTCGTCCCCGAATGAGGACCTATTTCAAGCTTTTTAATATTTCAAGGATCAGTTGGTTTTGTAAACATGTTATGCAGCTTCCTACACCTTTCACTATTTCCCAAATTTTTAGAAAAATTTTGCCAGAGTTTCCTTTGTAATTTGGACATCTCTACCTAACAGAGGGCCCCCGAAACACAATTCAAAACACCATAACAGAATTACAGCCATCCATACAGCTGTTATACAATTTCCTACCTTAACAATTGCACACATTTGTTCACTTGATACGTTTTGCTTATGAACCAGTTATTTCCATGAGTTTCACATAATTTAGCCATTTCAACACATTACGAGCATACAAGTAATTCATTACTAACTTATACAACCACTACTTGATTACTTAACACAACAGTCTTTATAAGGCTTTCATTTACCAAAGAAATGTTCACATGACTTGAAACAATCCCTACACCTATAAGTCTTGCACAACTAGAGGGACTTCACAAGAATTATGAAGGAATCAACTTCGACACAATGGTAGTTGTTTTAGAAATAGAAAGGTCACATAATTTCTTCTAGACTTGATCGAATAGATGGGGATATTTGTCTTTCATTTCTTTCTCCGCTTCCCATGTAGCTTCCTCAACTTGTTGACTTCGCCACAACACCTTAACTGGGGCAACTTCCTTATTTCTCAACTTACGAACTTGTCTATCAAGAATGGCAACCGGAACTTCTTCATACGACAGCTCTTCATTTACCTCGATAGTCTCGACTGACATGATGGTGGATGGATCTCCAACCACTTACTTCAACATGGACACATGGAACACCGGATGCACTAATGACATTTCGGGAGGCAATTCCAACCTATAGGCCACCTGCCCTACCCTTTGAACGATCTGGTACGGCCCGACGTACCTAGGATTCAACTTACCTTTCTTTCCGAATCGCATGACTCCCTTTATAGGAGATACCCTCAAGAACACCCAATCATCGACTTGAAATTCCAATTCTCTTCGACGAACGCCCGCATAGGATTTTTGGCGACACTGAGCAGTTTTCATCCTTTCCTGAATGACTGTAACTTTCTCCACGGCCTGGTGCACAAGATCCGGTCCTATTAATTCTGCTTCACCCACTTCAAACCATCCGATCGGAGACCTACACCTCCTTCCGTACAATGCCTCAAATGGAGCCATTCGAATGCTAGCATGAAAGCTATTATTGCAAGAAAATTCTATAAGTGGCAAGTGATCATCCCAATTACCTTTGAAATCCAAGACACAAGCCCGCAACATATCTTCAAGCATCTGAATAGTCCGCTCCGCTTGACCATCAGTCTGTGGATGGAAAGCTGTGCTGAGATTCACCTGAGTACCCAAACCTTGCTAAAATTTCTTCCAAAAATTAGCTGTGAACTGGGCCCCTCGATCCGAGATAATAGAAAGCGGAGTGCCATGAAGCCTTACTATCTCCTTGATATACAACTTAGCGTATTGTTCTGCAGTATCGGTGGACTTGACGGGCATGAAGTGAGCTTATTTGGTGAGTCGATCCACTATTACCCAAATCGAGTCGAACTTGCGCTGAGTGCGAGGTAATCCTACCACGAAATCCATGTTGATCATCTCCCATTTCCACATTGGTATTTCCATAAGCTGAGTTAGCCCACCGGGCCGCTGATGCTCAGCCTTCACTTGCTGACAATACGGACACTTAGATACAAAGTCCGCCACACCCCTCTTCATGCCGTTCCACCAATAAATCTCCTTGAGGTCATTATACATTTTCGTAGAACCTGGATGCACGGAATATCTAGAATTATGAGCCTCTGCCATTACCCTCTCCCGAAGCTTATCCACATCCGGGACACACAGCCTATCTTGACACCGCAATACACCATCCTCGTCGCCGAGTGAAAATGTCGAAGTCTTGTTACTCAAAACTGCTTCCTTCATTTGAGCCAATGCTGGACCGATAAACTGCTTTTCCTTGACTTCCGCTATGAGTGACGATTCTGCTCCATTGTGTACCATAACATTCCCCTTGTCTGATGTCGAAATACAAACCCCTAGACTGGCCAATTGATAAACCTCCCGAGCCAAGGGCCTTTGATCCACTCCCAAATGAGCCAAACTACCCATAGATTTCCGACTGAGAGCGTCGGCCACCACGTTCGCCTTCCCTGGATGGTACAAAATGTTCATATCATAATCCTTGAGTAATTCTAACCACCGTCGCTGCCTTAGGTTCAATTCCTTCTGCTTGAACAAATACTGGAGACTCTTGTGGTCTGACAACACATCCACATGGATCCCATAAAGATAATGCCGCCATATTTTCAAAGCAAACACAACTGCCGCAAGCTCCAAATCATGTGTCGGATAATTCTTCTCGTGATTCTTGATCTGCCTCAAAGCATACACTATAACTTTCCCATATTGCATCAACACGCACCCCAAACCAATCCTGGAGGCATCGCAATAAACCACAAATCCTTTCGTGCCTTCCGGCAAGGTCAATATTGGTGTCGAGGTCAACCTTGACTTCAGTTCCTGAAAACTTTTCTCACAAGCGTCGGACCATTGGTACTTAACTGCTTTCTGCGTCAACTTAGTCTATGGGGAGGCGAGGGTAGAGAATCCCTCCACAAACCTCCGATAATACCCTGCCAAACCCAAGAAGCTACGAATCTCCGTCGGGGTCGTGGGTCTAGGCCAATCTTTTACTGCTACAATCTTCTGGGGGTCTACCCGAATCCCTTCACTAGAAACAACGTGACCCAAAAAGGCAACGGACTCCAACCAAAACTCACATTTTGAAAATTTAGCATACAATTGGTGCTGATGAAGAGTCTGCAGAACTGCCCTGAGGTGACCGGCATGATCCTCCCAGCTCCGCGAATAAATAAGGATGTCGTCAATAAAAACAATCACGAAGGAGTCTAGAAATGGCTTGAAGACACGATTCATAAGGTCCATAAAGGCAGCCGGGGCGTTGGTTAGCCCAAAAGACATGACCAAGAATTCAAAGTGACCATAGCGAGTTCTGAAAGCGGTCTTGGGAATATCCTGCTCCCTAATCATCAATTGGTGATACCCGGACCGTAGATCAATTTTGGAGAAGAACCTTGCACCTTGCAATTGGTCGAACAAATCATCTATTCGAGGCAGAGGATACTTATTCTTGATGGTGACTTTGTTGAGCTGCCGATAATCAATACACATCCGGAGCGACCCATCGTTCTTCCCGACAAAGAGAACCGGAGCACCCCACGGCGACACACTCGGCCGTATGAACCCTTTTTCTAATAAATCCTTCAGCTGCTCCATTAACTCCCTTAACTCCGCTGGAGCCATTCTGTATGGTGGAATAGATATTGGCTGCGTATCTGGCAATACATCAATCCCGAAATCAATCTCCCTATCTGGCGGAATCCCTGGAAGCTCGTCCGGAAACACTTCGAGAAACTCATTCACGACTGGCACGGACTCGGGGGTAGACACTTCTGAAGTGGTGTCCGCCACCCGGACCAAATGATAGATACATCCTTTCTTAATAATCTTTGAAGCCTTAAGGTAGGAAATAAACCTACCCTTCGCCACCACATCATTCCCCTTCCACTTGATAACCGACTCATTAGGGAACTCGACTCTCATGACTCTCGTTCGGCAGTCAAGTTTAGCAAAGCACATATAAAGCCAGTCGATCACGATAATCACATCAAAATCCACCATTCCAAGCTCGATAAGATTGGCCGTGGTAACGCGACCACATACCGTGACAACACAATTCCTATAAACTCGCGCGGCTGTAATAGAATCACCAACCGGAGTCGATACAGAGAACGGCTCATGAAGCTGTTCGGGTCCTATCCCAAAGCTTGAAGCAACGAATGGGGTGACATATGACAAAGAGGACCCGGATCAATAAGAGAATAACAATCAATGGCCTGAACAGACAGGATACCTGTAACCACATCTGGAGAAGCCTCTGCACTCTAACGACCACTCAAAGCATAGAACCGACTGGGTCCACCTCTACCACGAGCTCCACCCCTAACTGTACCATGGCCTGCTGGGGCTGGAGGACGCACAGATGACGTGGCAACTGGAGAACCGAACGACTGAGCAGATCCCCTACCCATGCCCTGACTGGCACACGACAGTCTCGCTGAATATGACCTCTCACCCCGCATCTGAAACACACCGGCATATCCAAGTAGCAAGTCCCTCTATGAAAACTCCCACACTTGGGGCATGGAGCCCTCCCCTGCTGCTGTGATCTCCCTCCTGAACGACCGGACTGATGGGGTCTCCTACTGTCTGAACCTGGTCTCATGCGGCTGCTCTGCTGATAACTGTGCAGAGATGATGGTGCGCTCGCTGAAGGACTGAGCATACGACTGAGACGGCCCTGACGACCCTCTCCCCTGAGCTGATCTCCCTGAGTGACCCGCTGATCGGACCCTACTGCTATTCTCCCTTTCCGCCCGAATCTTCAACTTCCTAGCCTCTGTGGCCTAAGCGAATCCCACAATCTTTCCATAGTTCATATCCGAGTGTAAGGCCGCTGTAGCAGCCTCATTTACTACCAAGGGACTAAGGCCCTGAACAAATCGCCGAACTCTAGCTGCCATGGTCGACACTAACTCAGGAGCATACTTGGACAATCTCACGAACTCCATGTGGTACTCACAAACACTCATACTGCCCTGCTTGAGGGCCTCAAACTCAGTGGCACGGACTGCCATTGTCTCAGCAGGCAAGAACTGGTCCATGAACGCATCTACAAACTCATCCCATCTGGCCGGAGGTCCTCCCTCCCCACGGGAGTCCTCCCACATCTCGAACCATGAATACGCTGCTCCCCTCAACCTGTATGATGCCAACTCAACTCCCTCTGTCTCTGAAGCTTTCATCACTCGGAGGATCTTATACATTTCATCAAGAAATTCCTGCGGATCGGCCTCTGGGTCTGTGCCTGAGAACTCTGGAGGGGCCAACCGCAAAAACTGGTTAACTCTGGAGCTGGTAGAATCTCCCTGTTCGCTGGAGGATGTAGGGGCATCACGAGATCTCTAGGCCTGGGCGCCACTAACTGGGTCGACATATGGATGGCTCCTCTAAGGTACGCATCAGAAACCTCGGGACCAGGAGCTGGAATGGTGCCAGAATCAGGAATATCGGCGGGAGGGATGGTGGCACCCTCTGCCGCTGCAGGAACACGAACACTCTGGTCTAGGACAGACGGGCCAGGTAGGTTCAAGGCTGGGGAGTCACTCTCACCCACGGCATCAGGTACATGATTCATAGCCTCTCTCGGGGTGGCATTGGCCCCGAGGCCGAGTCTAGCTCTCTTCTTAGGTGCCATTACTGAAAAAGTTCGGAACAACGCACGAGTTAGATATAGATACTTTCACATTTCACTTCACCGCACGATACAGAATAACAAGGAAGTGGGAAATTTTCCTAAATGTCCATGCAGCCCCCCACTTATAGATGTGGTCGAGTTCACACCGATAAGTAGGGCTCTACTAGACACGGCTCCGAGACATCCTAGGACTCCTTAAAACCTTAGGCTCTGATACCAAGTTTGTCACGCCCCAAATTCGAGGGACATGACCGGCGCCCGACCGGGTAGCCCCAGCCAAGCGAACCTGGATGCCTTTCCTAACCCACATGTTACCCCACGTTTTCCTTACTCAATTATTCCAAGAATTTGCCGAATAATTAATTAAGAACACTTTTTAATTTACAAAACACATACATACTTGCAATATAGTAATGAAATCACCAACTCGTTACCAATGTATGAAAACACGATCTTCACAAGTTTCTAACCCACATCTACTGTCTACGGAGCCTCTAAAAGTACAACAGGATAATATAATATTTGCCGGTAACAAGGCTCCGGCTATACATTACACAAAATCAAAAATAAGACTTCGAAAACAAGCGGCCTGAGCCACGCAGGGCCCCGAGAGGAAAGGGGCTCACCAAAACGCTAATGGAGGACGAAGGGGAGCTACGATCGGTGGACTGGAGTACCTGCTACGTATCCACCTAATATCATAACACGAATGTAGCGCCCCCGGCAAAAGGGACGTCAGTACATTTGAATTGTACAGGTATGTATGAACAAACTTTGCTCCAAGTAAACTCGAACCATAAAAAAGTAAGTAGCAGTAATAAAAGTGACAATCAAATCCACAAGGAGGGAACAATTAAGCCAACAGGTATACAATCTCTCCTCCACAAACAAGCATGTAATTGTAACGGAAATAACAATCAAATCCACAAAGAAAGAGCAATTCAACAAGTTTACAATCTCTCCTGTTTCCCCTTCCACATTTCCACATCAATAATTTCACAATTTGTTCATAGTTCATTTCAATAGCGATTTCGATCGCTTTCCAACCTTATTACCTCGGCCACCCTTATTACCTCGGCCACCCTTATCACCACAACCCACACCTTATTTCTTCGTGTTGCGGCGCGCAGCCCGATCTCACCGAACAGTCACAATTCACAAACAACAACAACAATTCACAAAGAACAACAACAACAATCCTCAAGAAATAACAACCATGACCCTCAAGGAACAACAACAACAATTTACATGAACTTCCATAGCCATCAAATACCATTTCATCATATTCAGCGACTCATACGCAATTTAAGTCACCACAATAATAACCCACAACAAGCCAAATATGTTACTACCACAGTTATTCCGATCACAGCAATTCCCATTTCCTTCCATTACTTGTTTCACAGTTCTTACCACATAGCACATTCACAATCGCAAATTTGGTTTATTTCTGATTAATTGCATCAATATGGCGAAGGCACAACCACAATCACTCAACCATACCAATCACAGGAATTTCACAAACAAATCACGTAGAAATCACATACCAAGCACTCAAACACCCAAACAAGGCGATTTTACAAGTTCAAAGTTAGCCATACATACCTGGAGCCGAGTTCCCTTTTAACTTCTAGTTCCAATTCACCAAATGGTCTAGCAATGTCAATCTAGTGCACAAGTTAACGCGTATGACTTAGAAAAGAAGTTCACAATTTCTACT
Source organism: Nicotiana attenuata (assembly GCF_001879085.1). Taxonomy (NCBI): domain Eukaryota; kingdom Viridiplantae; phylum Streptophyta; class Magnoliopsida; order Solanales; family Solanaceae; genus Nicotiana; species Nicotiana attenuata. The sequence continues at coordinate 617,564 of NW_017670488.1, forward strand.
CAAACTTATTTAGGTCATCAACCCATCTTTGAACCATCTTTTACTCCTACCCAATTACTCTCACTAGGTTTTAGGTTATAGAATGACATGCATGTATGAGTTCAACCACTATTTTCAAAGACCAATGCATGAGACTCCCCCCCCCCCTAGTTTAAACCAGAATTTTAGTGAAAAGGGTTAGGGATGTTACCTGCAAGAAAAGGGGGATGAAGATAAGCTTGAAATTTCCCGGCCCAGATGGTTTTGAAGAATCAAATTTTGGAGAAGATGACTTTCTCTCTCAACACCCTCTCTTCCTCTCTCTTATTTTGTGCAGAAGATCGTTAAAAATGAGGGGCTGGGGGGTGTTTTATTAAAAAGGGGGTCGGGTATAAAATTTAGAAAATAGAAGCCCGAGCAAGATCTGCGGTCGCATTCTGCGATCGCAAAACAGAAATGCGGTCCGCAGATTGGACCGCAGAATTGCCCCCAAAACTCGGATGAATCTATTTGGGCCTGCGACAGGAATGCGGTCCGCATTCCTGTTATGCGGTCGCATTGTGCACCGCAGAACTGACCTTCACAAATTCCTGAGGAACTTATGCGACGATTATGCGGTCCGCATATTGGTTATGCGATCGCATAATAGACCGCATTTTCAACATTAATTTTGACAGCTCTTCTGTTCCACTCTGCGGTAGAAATGCGGCCCGCATATCAATTATGCGGTCGCATCTTGGACCGCATCTTGACTTCAAGTTTAACCAAACCACAGCTTCACTATGTGATAGGAATGTGGTCCGCATACCAGATCTGCGACCGCATTCCTGACCGCATAATGGAATTTTTCTGGGAAATTGATTCTTTTGATTTTTTTTCAAACTTAGATCAATACTAAGGGTCCGAACCGCGGCAAGCTTGCTCGCCGCGAAGAATTCTACGCATTCCTAACACATATTCGGAGTTGACACCAAAAGATACTAGGTTTTGAGCCAAAAATTTTACGGGAACTCATAGTGTTCTTAGATTTAGCCCATTCTGACATTTCACCAAATACGTAACATGAAAAATCGATTACAAGGTCCCATAATAGAAATTCCTCTACACTCACCAAGAATTTTCAAGTTATAATATCCATTCAACACCCATCAACCATCATTAGTCACATGCATACCCATCCATTTGCTTTAAACCCACAAAAATCACATTTCCTAGACTTTACACACTCCTAAATTCGAGATTGCGGGCTTATGGCTTCCGGTCACCATTCCACAATCCCCACCATGATAACATACTACCTTAACCCATTATAAAACATTGTATTAAAGCTAGGGATGATGTCTTAATTTGTAAGTAGAAGGTTTTGTGTGTTTCCCTGTTGAAATCCCATGGTTTGAGCATGAATTGGAGAGTATAATTTGATAGAGCTTCTCCCTCTCTTTAAATTGGTACCATCACTCAAAAATATCATGTTATATCATAAAATGACCCCCTAAGGTCTTATATCAAAATAGAGTCGATAACAATATTTCAAAAAATAACCCCCCAAAGTCAGTTTTGTTGTGTAATTCCGTGGTAGCAGAAAATATATGTGGCCAGCAAAATGGCCACAAAATGGTATGTCATTTCCACGATGCAACTCCGCGGTAGCAGAATGGCAAAAAATGGTTTTCAAATTATGGGTTTGGTCTGGTCAATTTCGCGATACAATTTCGCGTTAACAAAATGGTTATGAGGCTAACAGAATGGCGACAAAATGGTTTTCAAATTTGATTTGCTTCTGATTCATTCTGTGGTGATTCCGTGGTTAGCGGAGCAGATCCACTATAGGATAATGGACCACATAATTGTTGTTTTCTAAAAAATTTCTACCAACTCCACGATGCATTGTACAATCCTGAAATCCATGTTGTGGCACATTAGCTTAGTTTGCACCACAAAATCATAAATTATCCGCTACCTTTTATGGGGCCTACATCCTCCTCCGCTTAGGATAATTCTTCCTCAAATGAGGGTTCGGGTCCGCCATAAGAAACCCACTATGACTTAGCTTTTTATTCACACCCAAAGCCCCATAATTTTTTTTTTTGGGTTAACTCCCAAAATTTTCAATTATTTTTGAAGAGTTTCCCCTGCAATTAAGCCTATCCACATGTCAGAGAACCCCATAAGTCAATCATAACAACAAATAGATAACACAACATTGCACCTTAAACATGAAAGCATCACCAACCATAACATCGTAGGCATTATATTACCCAAAATGGGGCATTTTCATTAACTGTACAAGTTTGAACATAACTCATAGAAAGTAAACTCCTAACATTCTTTTAAAACACAACTATTCCATGATGATCTTGACTTTCTCCTAAGATTAATGAAAGAGTTATGGGCCCTATAACCTCTGTTGTACCAACTTTGGACCATACCACGAGTGATGTACATTTCCTGCCATACGAGGAACCACACAGTGTAACAACAACTCAATACATGGTAACCACGACCTTCATTGGACCTACACTCCTCAAAACATATTTATATAGCCCTTCCTTGACCCACTCGTGATTCGATATACTAGAGTACATCTTCATGGGCACCATGCAACACCTCTTGCTCTTCCTAAACTTCTACTTTGAAGAGACAACATGACTTTAAAATATCTAACATCACCCCATGGTCAACCATACATAGCATGAAACTTTATGGTCATACTCATTCAAACACACCACGGAACAAGATGAAAGGGGTTGAGGGACTTACCATTGCCGAACAAGGATTAGATGGCACAATGAACTCATTATTCTTTCACCCATAGCACTTCATCTCCTAACAGAGAGACTCATGGCACCACCATTGCCCATCCAGATCATACTCTTCACACATCGTGGGCTTGATTTAATCATTTGTCTTTCAAAATCTTAGGTACATACGCATGGTTCTCATACCCCAACCATATGCAGTAGTTGACCCTTCGTCTATTAGACATACCCATATCTCGTTGAGGTGGTTGCCTTCTTAATCATTTTCTCCTATATGCTATCCTTTAATACCATGGACATGAAAATTATACCCAAATGATTCATTTTATTTTGCATTCAACCGCCCCTTCGGTGATCTACTTGGGAATGACCCATCAAAGCAAAACCTCGATCGACCACTACTGTATTCTAGGGATCGTCTTCCTTGGTATGTCTTCCTTGAACAAAAAATATGTAGTCAATATCATCAATGACCCTTACTCGCCTAATAGTAACCCTTATGTACGAGGGATAACTGAATTCCTTACGCACAAAGATGACACCTAGTGTAACTGGCACACTTAGTACCTTAAGCATAACTATGGTCACAGTGCTTGCTGTAGGGAAGCTTCTTCCTGAATGAACTTAAAGGATATTATTTTGTTGTCCATTCTATTTATGTCGGAATGCTACATCTGAAATTCACATGATGCCAACTATTATCAAATCTTTTGATTCCTAATTCATGTTCAGTTTATCTTGTTCACTATACTATATTTATTCTATTACTTCAGGGGTCTAACTTTTCCTTCTGGTAATCACGTTGGAGTCACCAACTCATTTCTCAGAATGGGGATATGACTTTATGGCTTATACTCATTTATTGTCTCAAGGCATGTAACCTCTTGTCTTTTCCTTCAATTAACTATAGACTTTGTAATCCTGTCATATTTTGATTTACCATTATCACCCATTTATCACATCTTACTCATAATACTTCATTTACTCTCTTCTTGTTCTCCTGCTAATATTTTTGTCTACTACCTTACGAAAACTTCAACAAAATATTTTATTTTCGCTTTTAGCTACCCTTGCTCTATCCATTGGCTCTTCAGGTCGCCTAACATTCTCTTTTTACTAGGAACGCGAGCCACACAAATGTAAATATTTATCCCTTCTAGGATTCAAGTCCCAATCTTCCAAATTTTACTGGACATTCTAATAACCATATCAGAGTGCACCATCGAGGTGTCTCACAAGGAGAATTATTACCATATTTTTAATATCCTACGGAAATTTTAGCTAATTCTAACGACCCATCCACCATTTTAGGTTACTCTAACCCCAGCTCGATCCTAATATACCATCCTTCTCATAAACAATATTCGTTAGCTCCCACAAGGCATAACTAAGATAGGTATGGTCAATTGTTCATACCTCTGTTACTGTTGATGGTAACTCATAATACATATACTTCTTTGCCTGAATTGTAAAAACTGATAATCTTCACTAACTGAATATCTCGTACCCTTCGCCACCTTGCTTCTTTTACTTGTTGAAACTTGTATCTAACTTTTGATTTTCTCATTGCTTTTTAACCATATGGGTGGATAGATATTCATGCCTTAGGGCTCCTTATCAAGAAGCTTACACGTCTTAGTACACACATAATCTACGAAGACCTTACATTTATTCATCATAAGCATGATGCAAAATCGAGTTCCTCTGATCAACTCTTCAACATCCACATTCAATCTCTTACCAACTGTCTTTGTGGATGTAGGTATCCTTGTGTTACAAAAAATGGCTTTAGAAGTTTGAATTCTTACAATTGAGCTCTACCACACGATCTAAAGTAAGAAGAAAGAGTGACAGTCCTAAATGTCGTGTAGCCTCTTGCTTATAAGTGTGGTGCCCAACACAGCTATAAAAAGACTCTCCAACACACAGCTTGTCGACTCCCTAGGACAGAATTGCTCTGATACCATGTTTTTCATGACCCAAACCAAACGGCCACAAGGGGCACCTGTTGACTTACTCAACCGAGTACCAATATAACATATCTTCCTTAACATACTATCATGGGTAAATGAGAAAGGTCGTCATGAGATAACAAGAATAAAACATAAAGGAATACTCGACATATGACGACCCAACATGATATACAAACTTATACATCTGACATACGGATCTATAAGGTCGAAATGATCACTTGGACACTCAAAACATAGGCCGACAAAGCCATACAAGTATCCATGTACATGACATTTGTCTACAAGCCTCTAAGAGTACATAATCATCATAAAGATAAGGACAAAGCCCCGCCATACCAATCAATACGTGTCCAACACATTTGACAAAATAGGCAACTCCGGAGCAAGTGGAGTGCACCAACACCTTCCATTGAGCTGATAGCCTACTAAGAGGACTGTCAACCTGTCAATCAGGACCTGAGGGCATGAAACACAGCGTCCCTAAGCAAAAGGGATATTATTACGAATAAAGTATAGTGTATGTAAGGCAGGAAAGCATAAATACGAACAATAATGTAAAGAGAGGTGGAGAAGATACAACCTATAACATCTAAGTGCCTCTGAGGGTGAATGACATGAAATGCATGATACATAAATATATACATATACTTTTAATAACATAAGCCTATGTGGGCATCATCATCATGATATCATACTAGGCCTCGAAGAGGACTCGGTGAAAAAATGTGCTCGTCCATCATAAGGCTCGGTAGAATCGTACCCGATGATGTCGAACTCGGTAAAACCCAACTAATCACTGGTTGCACAATAGTTTCCGTAGCCGGCCGACTATAGCGCGGCTCAGTAGAGTAAAATAGATACATATATATATATATATATATATAATACATGCTAGAATCATGGAATCACGTTCTAAAACCTTCAGAGCGACATAAGGTAGACACGCCCTTGATTAACATTATTCACATCCATACCATCAATATGAACCTCAATAGGATCGTACATTCTTTCTTAGAATAACTTAATAAAGAAAGAACAACACGGGTAGCCTTAGTTTCTAGGAGTAGATCAGTTATTAAATAGTGTATCATTTATGTTCATTTCATTTTAGATCATGCCAAAATAAAGAAGGAGGTGCCTTAACATACCTTTGAAATCTTCTATCCAATCATCAAGCAAGCTCAATATGATCTTCTTACGTCTACAATGAGTAAATCGACTTCGTCGTCATCTTATAAGAGTTGTAACTCTCATATTTTGAAACCAATTCTACAAGAAAACAGACAGCACCTCCCCTATTTGTACTACATCCCATATGTTACCACAAGTCACCAAATAGCCCAAACAACAACAATATAATTTACGATAAGCTCTTCGATTAGTTCAACAACCATTTTGAGCAGCAAGCTCGATTTACGATTAACAAAATAAGGTTTGAATCAAATTCCTTTTCCATGAATCCGCCTACAACATCTATAACATTATACTTATGCTTACCATTTCATTTACAACCCAAAACATTATAAGCATAATCTTCAAATATAGTCCACACGCCTAGCACATCAACCTTTATCGTCAACCTCTTATTTTTCATGTTATCTTCTTCGATCCACTAAATTAGCACATAGATAACCTTAACAAAAGCAGCCACAACATAATAAAACTAATTATAACAATCTCCAGCCAGAACAATATATATAGCCTCAACACAGCCCACAAAAAAGATAACGTTTCTTTATGCCATATCAATTACTATCTTGTAGATTTTGACTAAAATAACTCAACCAACACATGATTGACCTTAAGAACAACCAAGAACATGATTTACTTACCTTAGGAAGTAGGTAGAACTTGAAATCCTCAGCTAGTGTAGCTCACAACAACCCTCACTCACACCACAACACTATAGGAGTTGTATTCTCCTCTTGAATCAACTTTTGTATTCCAGTTGGTGTGCATACACTTGTATTTCGCCTTGAAACTCTAATATATATGAAGGAGGGACTGATTCCTAGATTAATAATAACTAAAAACACGAAATCTGAGGTTACTTGCCTTTGAAGAACCCTCCAAAAGAGCCATAAGATGAAGAACTACGATCTAGTAAGCACCGCGAGATTTCTAGCGTTAGATTCATGTTGTTATCTTAGGTTTTCACCCTAGAATCATGGGGGAACCCTTGGGAACAGTTAGGAGGTTTAGGAACTGTTTTGAATTAGAATAATGAGTTAAACGACATATAATTGACTTAAATACAAGCCGAAGTTTAACACCGACTTTGTGGGTCCCATGGGAGCTGCTAGCGCAGTCTTGCAAAAACGCGAATATCTCTCTACTCCGATGTCGTATTGACAAACGATTAGACGCGTTGGAAACTAATCTCGTAGATCAAAAATTTGGTAGGTAAATCAACCCGTAATTCCAAGAATATTTGGAGAAAAGCTCAGATACGTTTGACATAATCTTAAGCATATTTATGTATGTAACTTGCGATGACATTTGTCAACTTTTGTCCCACAACTCGCTTGACTTCAAAACCTAACATACATTTACCATACGACTGAAATAACTGATAACATAACCTCCTTATCATGAGCACCATAGTATCACCCCAAAAGTAAATGTTATAACATTCCCAACTTGTCAACATTTGACGAAACTTATTTTCTTCAATTTGTTTAGCTTCTAAGACTTGTAACCCTCTTGGTACATGTTATCCATGATCATAAATATTTGTAACCTCCAAGGTAACATGAGTAACTTACTTTATGTACTTCAAAGACGATCTCATTTCCAACTTTACATCAATTGACTTACGATGTACTCTCAGGTATGAAAACATGGGGTCTAACATACTCGCATGTAAGGCAGGCAGAACAACATATGACAATACGATAACGTAAATAAGAGGCAAATGAAGTACAACAAGAAACTTCTACACGACCCATAGAATCACATGTCTTACTATTCTTACAACATTTTGAACTTCTTTTGGGATCACGTGGGCCATATCAACTATGCGTGGGATACAAAACATAATGTAAATGTAACAACATGTACAAAGTTGGGCAACTATAGTGGCACCTATTGTTCGTACCGGCTATGCGTCTCACCAGACCATCCACAACCCTTTATTACTATACACCAATGCATTTCACAGACCGTCCATAGGGATAACCCATACTATACACCTATGCATTTCGTAGACCGTCTATGTGGTTCATATATACTGCGCACTTATGCATTTCATAGACCATCCATAGGGTTCATCTATACTATGCACCTATGTGTTTCATCAACCGTCCATAGGGTTCATTTATACTATGCACCTATGTGTTACACATACCGTTCATAGGGTTCATCTATGCTATGCACCTATGCATTTCATAGACTGTCCATAGTGTTCATAACATATCATTATGCACATGACCACATATAAACTCAAAGTGACATGATTAACATTACATTTAAGGTCGTAAGTTCCCAGATCATTGGAATACGTCACGTTCATGCTCATCACAGAGAAACACAACTCATTACATTAGCACATGTATGGTAGATAAATGAGTAGATTTCAATGGCACATAGGCAAAAAAAAAATTTCCATAAGGTTCATCATTATCTAGCATAAGATATCTCTCTTTAATCTTGTTATGTACTCGCTTGTCATCTTAAGGTCGTTAGATAATTTCATGATTCTTGGAGACGTAACATAGAAGTCATTTGCATTTACTATTTTAGAAGCATACATACTGTGATTGAAACCATTGGAACATACAATGCCTCAAAATTTTTGTTTAGGCAAGCGGCCACATTTCATGTTCATACAATCACATCCGTTCACTTGGCATGGTGACCATAGAACATTAAGAGAATTTGAGACATTGAGGAACACCATAGCCTCTACTCTTGAGGACATAAGTGCTTGTGACACATTGGAAACATTTACAAGGAAGCTATGCCCATTTTATTTGAAATGTAAATTGGAGTTATAGACATTCGTTAAACCAACCTCATGTCAAAAATCTTTGTAGGAGTGAATAAGGATACAAATTGAAACAAGCCTTGAGCATATAGGTGTATGATAAGTCATGTGTTCAACGCAATCTAACATGATAAGAATTGGCACTTTGGGCAACCATACTTGGAGTTCACAGTGAGAGCATGAAATTCGATTCTATGGAAGGAGTTTAGTCAACATACCTTGCTTGAGCATTCCTTAGATTACTAAAATGTCGCACACTCCTAGCAACCTCAATCTATAGGAACATAACAAAATTTAACCATATTTAGGAAGGTGTTATTAGATTTAGCCCATTCTTACATTTCATCAAACACCTTGTATGCGGTAAAATCGGAGGGCCCGATTTTCGACCATTACAACACCTCGTGAGCTAGGTTCCCAAAGGCTCGAGACCATGGTCGAGATATATCACAAGGGGACATCGGTGTCTGACCTCGAGGCAGCACAAGTCAATGGTTAAGGTAAAAAAGTGGGAAGTTCCCTAGGCGCACGACTGGGGCTGACAAAGCCTAGAGGTCTAGCCATGACCCGTATCTGGGTATTAGGTGGCTATACCTGCCCCGTATCTTTGTAATTAATGTATTTTGTACGATGTTCCCCATCATATATGAAGGGGAATCCTTGTCATAAATATACATTTGTTGCTCAATACAAAAGACACAAGAATATTCTCTCTGCTCTTTAACATATTTTCTTGATTTTACTACTTCATTTATTGCTTATATTAATTGTGCTTTATTTATTGTTCTTCATTCATTTCTCATTATTGATCATAAAGCGCCAACACTTGTAACTGTTATCTCTCCCTCGATTACCCCGTATCGGCAATCCAGCTCGGCCCTGAGGCCTCGCAATCGACGGCTTGAGACCCTCGATCCCAACCGTTTGGTTCGACCATCATATCGTTTCTATGCTGTAATCCTGATTTCTAACCATTCACTTAGCATCTATTGCTTAACAACCGGTATAAAAATAGATCACGTATTTTCAAAACCACAAAATCAATCTAATTGTTATTACCATTTTCACGGTAAACAGGTTGGCGCCGACCGTAGGGGTAAAAATAATAGTGATTATTTTCTTGCTGGTTTAACAACTTAACGCAAGTTATCTCTCACACTTTTTCTTGTCCAAGATCGTTGATTTCAGGTCAAAATGTCTAACTCAGTAAACACACGTGAAAACATCAACCTTGAAGACCATGGAGAAAATGGTGTTGACATCCCAGGTGTTGGTGTACCACCACGAAACCCAGAGAACGCAGTGGAACCGATTCCCATGGACGCGGTTTCACGCGACGCTCAACGCGTCGAAATAAGCTCCCACGCCAACAGGGGCACACACCAAGGCTACCAACAAGAAGCCCAGAAAACCCTAGCTAGGTAAGAACGAGATGTTAGCCTTCACGTTATTTTTGAAATGTTGCAGGCACAATAGCTGGGTATTGCTCCACTGTAAAGTCACCAGAAAACTCCTAGCACGATAGCACTGGGGACGGCTCCCCCAGCCGAGCAGGTACTAGAGAGGTCAAGCAACAACGATTCGGCAGCCGACCCCACCATCGTAATGATGCTCGAGGACCTCACGAGGAGGATCAAATCGGGCGAGAAGAAGATAGAGGCCAACGACAAGAAGTTCGAGACCTACAACTCCAGGGTCGACCAAATTCCGGGCGCACCCCCAATCGTAAAAGGTGTGGAGTCAAAGAAGTTTGTACAGAAGTCGTTCCCACAGGAAGCGGCTCCGAAACCCATTCCAAGGAAGTTAGAATGCCAGACCTTTCGAAGTACAACTGAACCTCAGACCCCAACGAGCATGGTACTCCTTACACTTGCGCATGGAAGGGCAACGACCTAAGGGACGATGAGATCGAGTCCGTCCTACTGAAGAATTTCGGGGAAACGCCTTCTAAAGGGGAAATGATGTGATATCACAACCTGGCCCCAAACTCGATAGATTCATTTTCCATGCTGGCGGATTCATTCATTAAGGCACATGTTGGTGCCATCGAAGTAGCAATAAGGAAATCCGATGTCTTCAAGATTAAGCAGAGGGAGAATGAGATGCTGCGAGAGTTTGTATCTCGCTTTCAAATGGAATGAATGGAACTACCACTAGTCTCCGACGACTGGGCAGTGCAGGCCTTCACTCAAGGTCTGAATGAACGAAGCTCGGCGGCTTCAAAGCAACTAAAATAGAATCTGGTTGAATATCCCGCTGTGACCTGGTTGGACGTTCATAACCGATACCAGTCAAAAATCAGGGTCGGGGATGAACAACTAGGATCCCTCTCGGGTTCGGTATACCCAAGCAGGCTTCTCGCGAAGGAGCCAAAGCCAAACAATAAAAGGTACCAGCCCTACAATGAAGACAGGAGAAACGCCCCAAGGCACAACATACCCTGCAATGATCGAATGATGGATCGAGGACAGAATCCTCGGGGACTCGTCAACAGAGCTGGATTCGATACTCACACAGGGCCAATGGAGGCACCTCGCTTGTCGGAAAACGACTTCAACGTCGATGTATTAGACATCGTGTTCGCAAACAGTAAAATCAGAGACGCCAGGTGGCCCAGGCCTGTACAATCAGATCCTTCACAAAGAAATCACAAATTAGTGTGCGAATTTCGAAACACGCATGGCCATAGAACCGAAGATGGCCATCAGCTCCGGGAAGAAGTAGCCCGGCTACTAAACAATGGTCACCTCCGAGAATTCCTCAGTGATCGGGCTAAAAACCAGTTCCGTGAAAGAGAGACGACAAAGAAGAATGAAACAAATGAGCCACGGCATGTCATCCACACAATCTTGGGAGACATCGACGAACCACAGGACACACGATCAGAAGCACAAAAATATCCATCACCAGAGAGAAACGAACTAGGGGTTACATACCCGAGGATGCCCTCATATTCAGCGACGAGGACATCGAGACCTTGTCTCGACCTCACAACAACGCACTGGTAATTTTTTTCCTTGTAAATATATTTCAAATTAAATGTGTACTCGTGGATCCAGGTAGCTCGGCTAACATTACCGGGTGGAGAGTGGTAGAGCAGCTCGGGCTGCTCGACCAAATCGTGCCCGCTCTTGAGTCCTCAACGGATTCAACATGGCGAGCGACACAAGAAAAGGGAAATCACCCTCCCAGTCAACGTGGCCAGCACAACCCAAAATGCTAAATTCCATATCATTGAAGGAGACACGAGGTACAACGCCCTGCTCGGAAGGCCATGGAAACACTGCTGAGAGTAGTACCATCCACCCTCCATCAAATGATGAAATTCCTGACAAAGGAGGGGATTAAAACCATCTACAGGAACAGCATGCGGCAAGAGAAATTTTCGCAGTGCACGATGTAACGCCGACACCAGTGCCTCCACCTTCAGAGGAGCCAAAAGATTATCAAACAGTAAAATAACGATAGCAAGCTACGTCCTCGGCTATGTCCGAACCAAACGAAGCAAAGGACCGTACCGCATCCTCATAACAAACGATCAAAACATATCAGGGGCTGAAGCGCCATCAGCAATAAGGTATGATCACCTCCCCTTTTTTAATTATGTCTTACACTAACTTAAGTGCAGGTATCCGATCGAAACAGCTGAAGCACTTCCCAACTCGAAGGCCTTTAGGTTTCAAAAGCATGTGTTGCACTCTTTTCCTTCGATCGGGTTTTCATCCCAAGAAGGGTTTTACCGGCGAGGTTTTTAATGAGGCAACACCTATATGGTACCTAAGAAAAACTCAACGAGTATTCAAGGCTTCTCTTGCAATCAACCTCGAATACTAGGGGGTATCCCCCTGGAGGATCACCTTTTCTGAGAAGCTAAGATATGCTGAATAAGGTTTCGATAGGAAAAGCAATGTACCGGGCTAAACGGTCAAACGAACCGTGCCCGCATAGAATAACCGAGCCCTCGACAGCAAAGACATGTATCCTATAGCCATGCTTTCTAAGTGAGCCACATAATTGCAATTGGTATCAATGTAAAAAGTTCTTGATTACTCAAACGAGATCCTATAGGCATGTTGTGTAACAACACATGGAAATAGAACATGTTGAGCAAGTAGCAAATGAAGGATTTAGATCCTATAGGCATGTTTTCTACCCTTTAATGCAAGAATTAAACTATCCCAGTTCCTACTTTTCACTAATACGCAGTTGTTGTTATAACAACTTATTACAGGACCAAATATAGTAATACAAGCTCAAATAATTATCACAAGCCAGCTAAGACAGTTACAGACCCAACACAGATACAAATCAAATCAAGAACACTCGTGAGCTTTCAACCAAACTTGGAGCCTCATACGGATCAGAAAGCCCATACTCCAACTGGCTATCAATATGCCGCATCTCTCAGCACCAAATTGGCCCAAGAATAAGGCCAAAACCAATAAATTGCTTACCCATCAAATTAACCATACAAGTGACAAGCTATATGCTAAACGATTACGCACCTAGAGATAAAGGTTATAGCTAACAGAGAAACAAAATTTCCAAACCAAAGGCACAAACACATAATTACACATGGTATCAAGAATATATAGGATAGATACAAGTCATATTTCTCAGAAAACAAGTTAAGAGATAGCAAGTCAAATTTAAGCAGAATTTCCAAGTAAAGCACGATTTAAAATTAGTCTAAAGGGGACAAAGGTCTTAAATAAGAAATTTAGAGGAGTCATGATCATGAACGCAAGTAAGGAGCAATTTTACATGAAGGCCTAAAACATGAGAGCCTAAGGAAGACATGACTACAACTAACTTGTTGCCAAGCAGAATAACAAACAGACAAGTGGACATGGGGAAGCAATCACTTAGTTTGAACATGAGAAACTTAACATATTGACTGTCAGGCAGATACCAGTCATAACACAATGGCTTAAAATCTTAATGAAAAATACAAGCACTCATGGTAGGTGAAAACATATCAACTCCAGACTAACGTGACAAACAAGCATCATGAATTATCCCAGTTGACCGTATAGGAAGAATAGGCTAAATATATTGGAGTTTATCCTAGAAGTCTTAGTGAGCACATAATGATAACATAACATTAGAGTTTTCAAACAACAGAGAAACCTATTTGTCAAAAAGTTGGGATAGTATTGCCATGCAGATTTCTCATGAATTGACTATAAGAAAGTAGCATATTGTACATGAAAGTGCAACGACCCGACCGATTATTTTAAGCATCTGCACTTCGCTTGGTGGTTTAAGGGCATGAGTAGCTCCGTATGATGCAATACGACTTTTGTGTGTCGTCGGTCTTCGTTCGGGTGATTTGGACTTAGTTTGGAAGAATGAATTTCATGTTTGAAGCTTTGAGTATTTTTCCTCCGTTTTGGGTTTTGATGGTTCTATTAGGTCCGGATGGTAATTTTGGACTTGGGCGTATGCCCAAATTTGTATTTGAATATTTCTAGAAGGTTTCAGTAGTAGTTTGCGAAAGTTGGAAATTTGAAGGTTTGTAATGTTCATAAGTTTGACTGAGAGTTGACTTTGATCATATCGGGTTTGAATTGTTGTTTCTGGAGTTGGAATAGGTTCGGCATGTCATTTGGAACTTCTATTAAAAATTTGGGTCATTCCTGATCAGTTAGGCTTTTTTCGGACGCTTGGTTCGATGTTCTAAGTTTATGAACTTCAGAGATTGATCTTGATCGACGACTCGTTTTTTTAATGTTTTTATTTGGAACTTGTTGGTGCGTTCGGACGGGGTCCCGAGGAGCTCAAGCGAGTTTCACGCCATTTTAGGCCATTTTTAGCTGTTGGTTTTTGGCCATCGGGGTGTGCATCACAATCGCGGACTTTGGGTCGCATTCACGAAGAGCAAATTTGTTCTTTGGGCACTGTGAATCACGATCACATAGAGGAAAAATTCTGCTGCCAATTTGGAAGCTTATATCTTGCAATCTATGAGGAATTTGGCGATAATCCAAAAACGAAAGTTTGAGCCCACTGTGTCTAGTTTTCACAAAATTAAATCGTTTGTCATTTTGTAGTTATGTAGAAAAAGTTAGGGCTGATAAACTACGGAATGTCTTAGAAGATTTTAGGAAGGCATCATGGAAGTTTGTTCTTCGCGGTCGCGGGGAAATGGCTGTGATCCCATAGGGTACAAATTGTCTTTTAAAATTTTCTAATCGCGATCACGACGTTTGTGACTACGATCGTGAAGGGTATGTCTGGAACATGGCATAAAGTAATCTTTTTCGAAGGTTTCAAACATATTAGCATATTTTGAGATATGTAGCTCGGTTTCAGGCGATATTTAGGTGATTTTCACCGCATTGATTTCGGTAAGTGTTTTCTATTCGGTTTTCATATATTTTATGAATCTATCTTCGATTTAGGCATTTGATTGATGATTTTAAAAGAGATATTGGGGGTTTTGGTCTAAAATTTCATAAACTGAATTATTGAGTTTGAACATCGATTCAAAGTCGGATTTGAGTGAAACTAGCATGGTTGGACTCGTAATTGAATGGGTTGTCGAATTTTATGAGTTTTGTCGTGTTTTGAGGTGCGGGCCCGGGTTTGACTTTTTGGTTGACTTTGGAGTTTTTGATTAATGATTCGACCTTTATCGATTGTGTTTGTTTCCTTTGGCGATAATTGATATTTTTGAGCTGCTTTTCGCTAGTTTCGAGTCGCTCAAAGGTTGATACGCGCGGGATGGAATTTCTAGAGTGTCTTTTGGCTTCCTCGGTATTTGTGTTGGCTTGTTTGAGGGAAGAATCCTATCTAATTTTTGTTGAGGCACTAATTTCCTGAACTATTTATGATAGCTATGTGCTACGGGCGCGCATATGTGTGGGTTTGAACCCTTGTGCAAGCACCATGGTATTTATCCGTGCTTGGGGTAGTGCTTGGGCTATGATATGCCTAAAGTTGAGTTTTAAGCTTTAAGATATAATGTTTCTCATAATTGTACCATTGTTGTGAACTATTTGAGCCACGCTTGATGTTACGAAGAGGCTAGTTTCCTGAATAAACTTGGTAATTGCTATTGCTGTGATAAATTGCCGATTTGAGCTATGATAGCACACATTGCACACGCCTATACTTTAGCATGTTATTATACCAGTCCAAAAGCATGAAATCTGATATATATCCATCATATACATGTGTTCTTGTATACTTGCTTCTATGTGATATTATTTGGACAGGGCGCCTGTGACCACGTCGGGTGGATTGTGTTGTTATGCTTGTGACCACGCCGGGCGAATTATGATATTGTGCCTATGACCACGCCAGGCGGATTGGTATTATTTGCACGTGAGTTGTCCGTGTGGATCCATATATTGGTACTATGGCACGTGAGTTTTCTATGCGGTTGATGTTATAAGCATGTGAGCTATCCGTACAACACTTGAGTTATCCGTGCAGCATGTGATATGGATCCATCCATATAGGGTAACACTCTCACATTTCTATCTTGATGGTTTACATTCATATTGTGAGAAACCAACGGTTTTCTGGTTGATGTGAGCTCTGGGAGAGTTGGTGACTATTATTGGATCGGGTTGCGCGCTGCAACAGACTGATATTTGGCTATTGTATTTCATCTTTACGTGCAGTTTCCTTTGTTGTTTACCTGCTTTACTTGCATATCTTCCTTATATGCTGGATTGTTGACCGACCAGAAGACTTTAAACCAAAGAATTTGGAGCATCTAAGTGGTTTTACCTGAGATTTCCTGATTTGATCATATATCTTTACTATACTCGTTGAAATTATGAACTGCATAGGTACTAGTGAGTAGCATCTATAGTTCTTGCTTCTTATATGTCGCTGAGGTTAGTTAAGATACTTATTAAGTAGACGGGTTCGATTGTATTCATACTATATTTCTGCACCTCGCGTGCAGATCTTGGAGTTGTTGTTGTTGTGTATAGCGGGAGCTAGCATTGATGATGTACCTGCATTTCAGTTATGTATGTCACTTGTCCTTGGTAGCTTTAGATTCCAATTCTATTCATGTACAATACAAATAGATTTTGTAATTATTTGAGTTCAGTCTTTTGTAAAATCTATGTCTTAGTGACTCATGACTTGTACTATTAGTCCTTATGGAGTTGTGTAAAAATAATGTTATTTCATTTTGACTCTTATCATTATCACTACATTGTTTTTCATTGCTATTTGTCTTACCTAGCGAGTTGGATTAGGTGCCAACACGATGGGTTGGATTTTGGATCGTGACAAATTGGTATCACAGCTCTAGGTTCGTAGATTCTACGAGTCATGAGCAAGTGGCTAGTAGTGTCTTGCGGATCGGTATGATGACATCCATCCCTATCTTTGAGACGCTATGGGGCATCTAGGATAAACTTTCCGTCTTTCTTTCCTTATCGTGCGGTATTGGTTCAACTTGAAGCATATCTCTTTGATTTCCTTCCACTCACTCGTATGCGTATGTAAGCGCACAGTACCAGTTGTGCATGGTTAGCTTGTAATTTCATTGATGAGGTGCGAGATGTGTTTCTGTGTTTTGCTAATGGGCCAGTTTGGAGGACTTGAGGCCGGGCTTGGGCTGCAGCTTAGGCTCGGCAGTTTCAGTTATTTGAGTATGTGTTTTTTGACTTCTATGTCTGGTGGTGTCCCTATGAGTGGGATTGGTATCTTGGTGAGTGGTTGGATGGTTATATGATGAGTAGGATGTGACCGTGGAATATGTTCAAATGGTTTGAATGTGACGAGATGAGTTTGCTTGGGATGTGAAAAGGACTATTAGATGCTTTATTTCTATGGATGTGTTATACATTCTGGAGTTATAAATGTTTTGAGAGATTCACTCATGTTGTTTATTTGTGGAACAAAGTAAATTGTTATTTCTTGTTGATGAGTTCAGACTCAAGAAGATGCAGTGAGTGCATAGAGGTTGTGACCATGAAAGGGCATAGAGAGATGCCAGTTTGAGGCTAACCATGTGTGTTATCACTTATGTGGAGAGATTCTTTCTACGGGTGGGCTATATTTTTTGTGATTAGAGATTGGATCGGTTGAGAAAATTTATCACGAGGATGACTGCGAGCTTAGCATATGATTTGAGGTATTTTATGGTTTGTGTTGCACGGGCTTGTGAAGAATTTAGTTGAATCTCACTGCGGGATATGGTAGTAATAGAGTATGGGTATTGTGATTTATCAGCTATTTGTTTTATGGCTTTAAGCTAAGTGGGGAGTCCACTGTCAGCGATTTGACTGCATGGTTATGTGTTGTATAGGTTTCAGTCTGAGGCACACTTGTGGATGGGTTACGACTTGCACAGGTTGGTTTTGAGGATGACTTAAGCAAGGAATTTTTGATGATATTGGCTTATGGAGATCACGGAATGATATGAGTTGTTATTTGTGAAAGACGTAGTGTGCATGGAGTAAGAATTTAATCGGTTACTTAGAGGTGGATTACTTCTATGGGTGTTATTGTGCTAATGTGGCACAAGTCGTTCAGCCCGTTTGGGCCGTAGAATTGAGATATGAGCTGAGTGGATGACTCTTGAGAAGGTTCTAATGGATTCAAGATTTATATGTGGCAATTGAGAATTTGCAGGATTTGTATATGGCTAGAATTTGAGATTTGCATTGGATGATGTCAAGAGTCGCAGTATTTTCTATATCAGTGTGGATTTCACATTTCAGTATCAAGAAGATAAGGGAAATGTATTTAGATTCACATAAGGTCTATTTAGTGTGAGTGTCTTAGTTGTGGCTTTTTTGGGGTGCTTAAGAGAGAATACAACGGCTTATGGCCTTAGGGTGGTGTAGTTTTATGCTAGGATCTCTTGTGATGCGCTTTGGGTAAGGATTGTGGTGTTATGGTAAGGAGAAGTGACAACTTGATGGTAATTCAGAAGGTTGGATCAGTACGGTAATGGATACCATTGGTTCTTTGGGTACTTATGATGTGGTGAGTCTCTATAGGTGTTTTGTTGCAAAAATCATAGTTGGAAACCTACATGGCTTAGTTGAGTTAGAGGGATTTAGTTCTGATGGCTTGGTTATGTGCAAATGGACTTCGAAGTGTTCTCAAGGATTTCTGCCACAGATTGAGAAGGATATTATCTATAGGTATGAGGAGTATGTTGCGTGTTGTAATTTTCTCCTGGATGGGATGAGATCAAGTGTAAGGTTTCTAACTGATCGTGTATGTATTCTGCTTGTGACTCAGAGTTGTTAATGAGATTCTCGTTCTTTCACATGATGGCATGATAGATGTAGCGCATCCCGTGGAATTGAGATTTGCATGTGCAACGTCACAGTTCAGTTTTGAAAGGAAGGTCATGAATTCTTAGACAACATAGACGGTTTCATCAGATTAGAGGAATGTTATTACTACTTAGTATTGCATTAGAAGGGTGCGTATTTCATAAGCGCGTTGTGTTTTGACTTACGGATGCTCATTGCTATTGTAGTACTCGCATAGTTGATCGACTGCTGACGCTCACATTTTTGCTTGTGGGATGATCCTGTATGAGAGATGTGTTAGACATTCGGGTGGTGGAGTTGGGATTCAGCTATGATAATAGATGTGTTCTATGGATTAGGAGACTAGGAATTCTCAGAAGTAGATTATTTTGGGGTTGCGGACTGTGAAGATATGGCCAAAGTTAGCTAGATGGCGACATATGTTATGGCTAAATGTGTTACTCTTCGATGCTATGAGGGGTTGTGATTCGTTGGTTATATGCACACATGGTGCGGTTCTGTTTGGGCCTTGCAGCGGAATTCAAACGAGATGGTGATTGAGGTATGGAATGGTTGATTGTGCATTGGTTATGGTCTTTCCTAGTTGTGGTAATTATGATCATATACTTCGTGTACTTGATGTCGAATTGCGTGTGGTAGTTATTTTGAGCATTGTGGCTTGAGGTGTTTCATATGGACCAGTGTTTGGATAGATCACGCATTACAGTAAGGTTATGTTGGGATATGATCCTTTGTGTTAGGTTCGTGTGTCTTGGTCCTACTATGTGTGATGGGTTCATAACATTGCATTTTTGTGGTACTTGTTGAGCTTGCGGGGTGGTTCTCCAATTTGAGTAATATTCTCATTTTTGGGCACATTTTAATTATTGCTTGTTGGTGCACGGATTGCACGATTTGTGGCATGAGGCTGTATTGGTGTGGAATGCTAGTAGAGTTTCTATATTTGATAAGTTGGGGTCATTGGACCTAGAATGGGTGCTAAAGAAATTGGCTTAGGATTTGGCTTTAGTTCTTGCCGGGCGAGAGAGAGAGAAAGCTCCATGACTTGTTGATCTGATCAGTGGTTATGAGCTTCTGCATGTTTCTTCCATCATCGACAGTGTACGATGGTTTTCAATGGATTTTTATTTTATATGAGTGTCGCACCTCCTTTTTTACACACCCCGCCCGAGAGGGTATGCAGGGGAGCTTTTCCAATTTAAGTGACATTATTGGAAATGGGATTATTTATTTATGCACTTGGGATAGTTTATTTGGTGTCCCAAGTCACCGGTTTATTTTAAATCCCAAATCGAGGAAATTTCGACATTCCTTTTGAAGTCTGCGAACCAGAAATTCTATGTAAGGAATTTTGTTAACCAGGGAGAAGGTGTTAGGCATTCCCGGGTTCCGTGGTTCTAGCATGGTTGCTTAGCAATTTATACTTGGCTTAATTGTTTAACTACTCATTTTAAGACCTATGTGCAATTATCTTTTTACCGCTTTTAAAATGGCTTGATGATTCATAATTAAAGAATTGAGTTACGCGTATGTATACTCTTTCCTTTGGCGCGTCAAAAATCATGTCACGCGAACGTGTCCACAATTAATAATGCTTTATTTGTTTTATTTTTATTAAGAAAAATTGGTTGAAGTTGCACGAACGCATCCCTCGAGTCTTTTAATAATTTAATTTGCAATTATGTTACGCGAACGTATACATGATCACAAGACTAACCTAAATCGAGCCTAAAGCAAACTACGATTATTAATTCAATAATATGAGGGCCATAAATTAAAAGGATTATACTTGTGTATGGCACACCCTAATTTGTTTAATCTAAGCTTGTGAGGGCCAAGTGTTGCAAATTGAAGCATGGCACACCTCAATTTTTAGAAAGGCTTGTTTAATTAAGGTCACCTAGGATATCCCTACTTAAGTCTTAATTCAACAAAGGCTAATTAATCAAGGAGAAAGTTGCCCAGGCGTTTTGGGTGAAGAGAAGTGGGCCAGATATGGCCCAATTACGAATCGGCATTGAGCTGAAAATTGGAGCTCACGAAGGGCCCAAAAAAATTAGAAGGCCTGGATTACAAAAAAAAATCCAAAAACGTACGGCCCATGTTGGGCTTAATTTCCAGCTAGCCCAGCGCTAAACTGATTAATGGAGAGTCAGTTACATTCAAACGTTCTTATGAAAATTGATACCAAAACTTTCTTGGAAATTAAAACTTGAACTATATTGAACACAAATTTATATTTGAAGAATTAAATTCTGTTGGGTCGACTCGTGAAGTCCAAACGCCTAAACCCAAATGGCTCAAGCTAGACTTGCACTGAATAGGCCCAAGGTTTGGGCCTAATTGTGACCCCAATGCCAGGTTTTGCATATATCTCCAACTTCATTTTTGGCACAAGTGAAACAGCCTACTTTCACAGGCTTAATAATAATCAAATGGACTAAAATTTAACAGTCCACTTTACAAACTTGTAAGTCCCTAAAAATTGTACAATAACGTTTAAATTCTTAGAGAGTCAGCACAGTAACAGCTGATATCCAAGGGAATCTAAAGGAAACAAAAATACACTAAAAGCGAAGGCCTTCTACTACTTCCAGGTTTCCCCTTTTATTATTTCTTCAAATCCGAAATGCCAAATCTGCTAGAGCCTAGCTATAAAGCTGCTTCTTGCAAAGCTACTCGCCTCGGCTTCCAACATAAGACTTCTTGTGGCTAAATCAGCCTTATTTCCCAAGTATCTCATCAATCTGACCATGGAAAAGGTCAGATTCACAAGATTTCTTCATTCATACAACTTTGACGGACCTAAATTGAAACTTTGAGAATACAATAATAATAAAAAAAAATGATGGCTCATGAGTTTAACTATATTTGAAGTTAAACACACAAATCTTTAGAGGTTCCAACTCAGAATCCTAGCATCCTTTCCTTAATATTTGAATCTTACTTCAAAATTTCAGAACCAATTGGTTTAACCAACTGGTGGTTAAACCAATAGGCTGCTGCTCATATCCAAACAGTCAGAAGATCAATGAAAGCAGCACCTTGAAGTGGAAGGAATTAGATGAGGAAGAGAAGAAAATCATCATAAACTAACCTAAACATTGTCATAAAATATGACTACTTATGCTGTTTTCATAACACTTTCTATATGTTGAAATGCATACAAAACACATAAAGGGCTGATAAAAATAATGAACCAATACATTAGTTTCTACTGTTAACACATGCATCCATACACACGCAGTTATGAACAAATTCAGATTGCACAAATAGAGTCATTCTCATAGACAAAAACTTGGTTAACATACCTAGGGTATGACTCAAATAAGACCAAAGGAAAGCCAAGAGAAGAAACTAATTCTTCCAAGAGGTAGTGATCAACAGAAAGCAGCAGACAACACCAAATCAGAACCCAATTTCAGCTTCCAAAACCCAGAAATTTCAACTCAAGAAGACCAAAAGAAATCCCTCTACTTCAAATCATTTTCAGCTCTTCAAAAGAACCAAAAGAGGAAAGTTTTTCTTTCAGCAGAAGGAGAATGGTTTTTGTGCAGTAAAATAGTGCTTCAAAATCTGTGTGCGTGAGTGAGGGTATGTTTCTTTATATAGAGTGCCACAAAAAGCCACCCTAAAGGAATATTCTGACCTAGTACAATATATTTTTACAGATGTACTGTCCTTTTTTCTTATCCAAAACTAGTATTTTCTAAAGATAAGGACAGCTGTGCTGTATTCTAGAACTTTCCTATTTTCAGGCTAAGTAAAAACCCCTTTTTACCCCTTAGGTTACTACTTATTTCAGGTTTACCTAGGTTCTTTTGATTCAAAAGGGTCCCTGAAGTTCCTACTTGTTCAATTAAACCTTAAAAGTCTTGAAGAATTTAAAAAATTAGACTAACATCTTCTAATAGGAAAAGAGGCCAATTGAATCAAAGGCATCAACAATTCATTACATGGAACTCATTTTCAACAAATACTCAACAATGAGAAAACTAGTTTCATTTTCAGTTAAGGAAAGAAGAGAATCAAATGATAATAAACTAATTACAAGAAACTGAACCCTAAAGGATATTAAACCTGATCTAATCCATTTTTCATTAACTAGACAAAACAGGGGAAAAAGAAAAGAAAACAAAAATATTTTATAATCCTAAATTCAGCCCTACTTAATAAAACAGCTAGGATTAATCAGCATGCTGAAGCATGTTTCTTATGAAACTAATTCGTAACATATTTAGGGAATCAAAAAGCTAAATGAACAATGTGTCTATGAATAAAAATGCTAATTACCCTACAAACTAATTTAACAAACTAAATACGATTTCAAACAAATAAACAAAATGATTCTAAGACAACAAAAATTACCGATACAAGCAATTCGAAGAAACAAACAGTCTATGAATAATCCACCGAGCACAGGTAAAACAAATAACTAAGAAAAGAAAATACCTCCTAAAATCATGCAGCTTAACAGAACAAACAAAAGAAATCAAAACTTAAAAGTCAAAGAAAAAGAAAGGGATTTACCGGAATTTTATTTCAAAACTGGGTCAAACCA